>NC_084617.1:61858642-62086142 GCF_033978795.1 Nerophis ophidion | reverse complement strand
GTGCGACTTATACTCAGGAGCGACTTATGTGTGAAATTATTAACACATTACCGTAAAATATCAAATAATATTATTTAGCTCATTCACGTAAGAGACTAGACGTTTAAGATTTCATGGGATTTGGCAATTAGGAGTGACAGATTGTCTGGTAAACAATGATTGGGCGGTATAGCTCGGTTGGTAGAGCGGCCGTGCCAGCAACTTGAGGGTTGCAGGTTCGCTCCCCGCTTCTGCAATCCTAGTCACTGCCGTTGTGTCCTTGGGCAAGACACTTTACCCACATGCTCCCAGTGCCACCCACACTGGTTTAGATTTTGGGTTTCACTATGTAAAGCGCTTTGAGTCACTAGAGAAAAAGCGCTATATAAATATAATTAACTTCACTTCACTAAACGTATAGCATGTTCTATAAGTAATAGTTATTTGAATGACTCTTACCATAATATGTTAAGTTAACATACCAGGCACCATCTCAGTTGGTTATTTATGCGTCATATAACCTACACTTATTCAACCTGTTGTTCACTATTCTTTATTTATTTCAAATTGCCTTTCAAATGTCTATTCTTGGTGTTGGGTTTTGTCAAATAAATTTCCCCCAAAAATGCGACTTATACTCCAGTGCGACTTATGTATGTTTTTTTCCTTCTTTATTTTGCATTTTCGGCAGGTGCGACTTATACTCCAGAGCGTCTTATACTCCAAAAAAAATACGGTACATCATCGTATAATATACAAAATACATCCATCCATCCATCCATTTACTACCGCTTGTCCCTTTTTTGGGGTCGCAGGGGGTTGTTGGAGCCTATCTCAGCTGCATTCGGGCAGAAGGTGGTGTACAACCTGGACAAGTCGCCACTTCATCACGTGGCATACAAAATACAATACAATACAATACATTTCAAAATCTACAAACCAAATACCCATTTAAAATTTAATTTACAGATAAAAAAGGAATCTTTAAATCCACCAAACCAGTCTCAATATCCTATTATTCAAATTTGATTAGAAGGTTGCGTCTTGAAGATCTGCGATAATCTCATCATACATACATAGGTCAAGATATAAATTATGCGACTAATGAATTCCTCAACCATATCTCTTGTCTTCATGATTAATCTGGATTCATTTCAGTTCTATTGTTCAATATATACAGTATACACATCTTTCTTTCTTTCTTTAGTTTACTTCGAACATGCACGCACTTACAGTATAATACATCACACAGTTTCATAAAGGAGTAGGAGGAAGCAAAGCTTATTTAATCCTCCCGTTTTCCCACTTCAGAGCATTTACAAATATATACAATCATTTACTGACCTTTTTATAATTAAATAACATCTGTGAATTAGTATACACAACAGTTTTGTAATATGTTATCAATTAATTCAGTCATTGACTTACTGAGATGAAGAATATCTTGTTTTCAATAATTATTCTTCTTTGTAATTTGTGAGCAATATTAATTTGAACAACCTCTTAAACTGGATCATATCAGTACAATGTTTAACTTCATTACTTAATCCATTCCATAATTTAATTCCACATACTGATATGCTCAAGGTTCTAAGTTTTGTACGTGCATACAAATGTTTTAAATTAGATTTTCCTCTAAGGTTATATTTCTCCTTTTTAGTTGAGAAGAATGGTTGTATATTCTTTGGTAGCAGGTTATAGTTGGCTTTTTACTGTCACGTGTATTTGTTGTCGAACCCCAAGATGCAGAGAAGGAGGCAGGCATTGAGCAAGAAAACACATTTTAATATAAATAGTAGAACAATAACAAACAAAGGGTATAAACAAAAAGCACGCACGTCGGCGGAATAACAAACTAAGGGAGCTAGCACTGGAAGCTAGAAAGCAAAAAGGAACTTTAGCATGGAGCAAACAGGAAAAACTTGAAACAGCTAATTGCTAACAGAAGCAGCTTACCGCGACGACGACCTGGACAAAATGTAGCACAACAGGTAGTAGCTGTAACAAAACGACATGACACGATAGCAACGACAATCCAAGTCTGAATGACAATACAACGATCCAGCAACTGACACAAGACAAAGCAGGTACAAATAGGAGCAGGCTGATTGGCAACAGGTGTGGCCAGGTGCCAATCAGTCGCAACTGAGGAGGAACACCACACTCAGGGAACAGGACAGGAAGCTGACAAAATAAGAGCATTAGACAGGAACTAAGGACAGGAAATACTAAACACACAGAGGATAAACTAAAACACAAACAAACTGTCAGTGGCAAGCCTGACATGTACATCATTTTAGCTGCTGACAAATGCACCAAACCGTTGAAATTCAATAATTGGGATTTAACAAATAAAGGGTTTGTATGTTCTCCATATCCAGTATTATGTATTATCCTAATTGATCTTTTTTGTAAGACGGTTAACGAATGTAGCGCACAATTGTAGTTATTTCCCCATATTACTGCACAATAACTCAGATATGGTAACACTAGCGAGCAATAGAGAATATGAAGTGATTTTTGGCCCAGGACGTATTTAGCAATATTTATTATTGAAACAGAAAGATATTGTCATTTTGTTCTAATTCTTGTGTTAAAATATCATGATTAATTGTGTCAAATGTTAAGTCCATGAATACTGTGGCCGCACATTCTTTACCATCTTTTGCATTGGTAACTTCCTCCGTTATTTTGATTAATGCTTTTGATGTTGAGATATTTGTTCTGAATCCATATTGGTTCTCCACGAGCGTCCCACTTTTGTTGATAAATATATCTAATCGGCTATAGAATGTTTTTTTCCATGATTTTGGAGAATTGCCGATTGTAGCTGAGATAGGCGCCAGCGCCCCCCGCGACCCCAAAAGGGAATAAGCGGTAGAAAATGGATGGATGGATGTAGAAGTAATGAAACTGGTCTGTAGTTAGTAAAATGGTGCTTGTCTCTTTGGTACGACTTTTGCAATGTTCATTTTATCAGGGAATTCGCCTGTTAGAAATGATACGTTACTAATATATGTCAGAGGTTTCTGAAATGTCTTCTATAACCTTTTTTTTTATCGTTACCATAACTATTTCATGACAGTCGGTTGAGGTCTTGGATTTACAATTTTTCTTACAATTTTGATTATTTCTTCTTTTCTAAGAAACTCTCATGCCTGTAATTCAGTTTTAAGTTTGATCATGTTTGTTTTGTTTTTGGACTCTTGTTTCCCGTTTTACACTTCCTGGTTTTATTGTTTCCATAGTAACCCATTAGTTTGCACCTGGTTTCCAAGTCACGCCCACCCCTCAGTCCCAGAGCTGTTTCTAATCATCGTAGCTGCTATTTATACCGTGTTGTTTCTGTCCTCGTCCTGGGAACTTTGCTATTTGCTTCCTGCCTTCATGCCTGCTATTGCATTGCCTACATATGATACTCATTCTCCATGCCCACGATCACCTGCCACGCACCTTGCTATTCTTGCCTCCTGTTTTTTTGTCACAGTAAGTGTTTGGTTTTAGTTGTTTATAGTCATGCCATCTTGCTGTTTATGTTCATAGTTCATTTATGCCATCGTGCAAATGTTTTTGTTTCCTGTTTGTATTTTGTAGTCTAGTAATATACCTCCTTGTGAGCGCCCTTTGTTTTGATTTTTTTTGTATTTAGTGTATTAAAAAATTATCATCATGTACCTGAATTCACATCTGGCTCGTCCTGTAATCCCTCTGCGTCGAAGGAGAAAAAACAATCCATGTCATAGTCCTGACAGAAACATGGAATTGGGATTTCTGTCTGTGAGCTCACTGAAGTCCTCAACTGACCCATCATCTGCATTTGGAATTCTTTGTTCCAGATTTTTTCCGATATGAGCAAAAAAAATCATTAAAACAATCAACTATTTGGCTCATATATCAATATTTTGTATTTCCATCTAGAAAGTACTGGGGGTAATCTTTCTTAACACCATTTTTAATGATGCTATTTAGGATGTCCAATGTTGCTCTCATGTTGTTTCTGTTCTTGTTTAATAATTGACTGTAGTATTCCCTCTTACATGTTCGTAGTATACCAATCAGCTTGTTTTTATATTTCTTGTACTTGTTTTCTGCCTCTAAAGATTTCTGTGTTATAAATATTCGATATAATGAGTTTTTTGTGACAAGCATTTTTCAGTCCTTTTTGTCATCCATGGTTGGTTGTTTTTCTTTTGCTTCTTACTCAGTTCTTCCCATGGACAATGTTGATTGACGTTCTCAATCATTGCCAATTGTCATTGATTGATTGATTGAAACTTTTATAAGTAGATTGCACAGTGCAGTACATATTCCGTACAATTGACCACTAAACGGTAACACCCGAATAAGTTTTTTAACTTGTTTAAGTCGGGGTCCACATTAATCAATTCATGGTACAAATACTGTATATACTACCAGCATAATACAGTCATCACACAAGTTAATCATCAAAGTATTTGCATTGAATTATTTACATTATTTACAATATGGGAGGTGGGAAGTGGAGGGGGTTGGGGCAGGGGGGTTAGGTTTGTTTGATATCAGCACTTAAGTCATCAACAATTATATCATCGGAGAAATGGACATTGAAACAGTGTAGGTCTGACTTCTGACTTCGCAAGCAGTGAACATAGTGAGCTCAGAAAGCATGTATGTATGTACACATTGTACATACAGGCAGGGGTGCCCCAAAACAACTGTTTCACTTCTGATATGATATCGGAGCCTTGAGTATTGGTCAATACCAATATCATTTCGACCAGCGTGAGTCATACGTACTGCTTTTACTTTTGTACTTTTTAGTGCACCGTAAAAAAAATATCCAATTTTTATGGTAAATTACTCTAAATTTGTATTGTAATTTTTCAATTTTTTTGAATATAAAATGTATAAAACTGTAGAATTGCAGACATTATCTGTAAATAAACAATCCGCCTGTTATTTTAACTAATACGTCAGTAATGACAAACTATGTTTATTTCTATGTTGTTTTACAGAAAAATACCAAATTAATTATAAATGATAAATGGGTTGTACTTGTATAGCGCTTTTCTACCTTCAAGGTACTCAAGGCGCTTTGACACTACTTCCACATTTACCCATTCACACACACATTCACACACTGATGGAGGGAGCTGCCATGCAAGGCGCCAACCAGCACCCATCAGGAGCAAGGGTGAAGTGTCTTGCTCAGGACACAACGGACGTGACGAGGTTGGTTTTAGGTGGGATTTGAACCAGTGACCCTCGGGTTGCGCACGGCCACTCTCCCACTGCGCCACGCCGTCCCTAATTATATATAGCATTTTCTGTTTTCTTAAATTCATGTGAAATTACAGTTATTATCTTTCATTAAATATGTAGCTTGTTATATAAAGGTCTATGTCCATACTAACTAACATTTTTATATGTAATTTTAAGGAAAATCTTGTTTTTTTTAATATTTATGTGTATGTTTACATTCTGTCAAAGTTAGTTTGTGACGAACCCCAAGGTGCAGAGAAGGAGGCAGGCATTGCGTAAGAAAACATTATTTAATTAAACACTAAAACAAGAACAAATCAAGAAGGATAACAAACTTGCCTAAGAAAAAAACACGTACTGTGACACGACGGAACTATGGCTTGAGCAGAGTGACAGAAGTAGACAAAGCTACAAGCGACAAGACAGGTAGTGGTGACATCGACACGGCACGACTCGACACGACAGGAGCGACGACAATACAATACAATAATCCAGCACTGACTGGAGGAACAAAGCAGGTAAAAATTGGATCAGGCTGATTGACACCAGGTGAGGCCAGGTGCCAATCAGCCGCAGCTGAGGGGAAACAGCGCCCAGGGAGAAACACAGGAAACAGACAAAAGAAGAGCGCTGACAAGGAAATACTACACACACAGAGGAAACAAAGACAAATGCAGAGGAAAAAACATTATTTAATTAAACACTAAAACAAGAACAAACCAAAAGGGATAACAAACTTGGCTAAGAAAAAAAAACACTTACTGTGACACAACGGAACTATGGCTTGAGCAGAGTGACAGAAATAGACACAGATACAAGCGTCAAGACAGGTAGTGGTGACATCGACATGACACGACAGGAGCGACAATACAATGCAATAATCCAGCACTGACTGGAGGAACAAAGCAGGTAAAAATTGGAGTGGGCTGATTGACACCAGGTGTGGCCAGGTGCCAATCAGCCGCAGCTGAGGGGAAACAGCGCCCAGGGAGAAACACAGGAAACAGACAAAAGAAGAGCGCTGACAAGGAAACACTACACACACAGAGGAAACAAAGACAAATGCAGAGGAAAAAACTAAAACATAGCCAAACTGTCAGGGACAAGCCTGACACATTCAAGTTGAATAAGATATGTAGCCTCTTATATAAAGGTTTATGCTCATACCAACAATAGAACATTTTCTCTGTAATATGATAGTAATTATCTTATATTAAATATGTAGCTTGTTGTATTAAAGTGTACATCCATACTGCCCAGCACAGTGGAGCTCCATTGGCATTTGCTATAGAACGCCAGAATTGGCATGTCCTAATAGTGCCCCATTTCAAGAGTGGTTTGAGATCAAATTTAAGAATTTCAGATTTTTTAGTGATACTGAAGGATAAGCTGTATAGTTAGCGTGCTGCAGCCTTCTTGATGCGCCTATGGGGCGGCCACCTTGTGATACATGTCATGACTTTTATACTGTTAAATTTATTGCCAATGTCAAAACAAAAAATATAAACACAGTACCTCCATCCCTCCATCCATTTTCTACCGCTTGTCTTGGATTTAAAAATATTGTTGTCTTACCTGTATCCTTGTTTCAATCATAGTGTTCCTCGGGCCAATTAATAATTTGCATTCAATATATGTGGTCCTGGGTTCAATCCTGGGCTCGGGCTCTTTCTGTGTGGATTTGCATGTTCTCCCCGTGACTGTGTGGGTTCCCTCCGGTTACTACGGCTTCCTCTCACCTCCAAAGACATGCGCCTGGGTATATATAGGTTGATTGGCAACAATAAATTGGCTCTAGTGTGTGAATGTGTGTGTCAGGTTCAATCACTGATGACCTCTATTAAACAGGACAAGAAGCAAAGAATCAAACAGAGACAGAATTCAATTTGGCTCAGTGATGACTAAATCAATCTTAAAATTATTACTTATGTGTCATTATTTAATAAACCATGAAAAAAAATCATTGAAATATGAAATAGTGAAATCAATAGTTGATCAAATGATCAAATATTTAAATGATAATTAGTTACACATTTATTAATACATTCATGTATTTTATTCAAATTACAATTAATTATTGACGGATTGAAGTCATTATTTAAAATATTTATTGAATTTCATCTTAAATCAATTAAATTGTTTGATAGTTAAATCAATAATTAATTAAATGATCACATATTTAAATGTATTTTGCATTAGATAAAAATGAATGGCACATTTTTTAACCCATTCATATATTTTATTCTAATTGTAATTAATTACTGATACATTTAAGTAGCTTGATAAAATATGTATTTATTTATTAACCCAATGTTGCCCAAGCAAGTTGGAGGAGGGGTTAGTGCGTCTGCCTCACAATACGAAGGTCCTGAGTAGTCAGGATTCAATCCCGTGCTCGGGATCTTTCTGTGTGGAGTTTGCATGTTCTCCCCGTGAATGCGTGGGTTACCTCCGGGTACTCCGGCTTCCTCCCACTTCCAAAGACATGCACCTGGGGATAGGTTGATTGGCAACACTAAATTGGCCCTATTGTGTGAATGTGAGTGTGAATGTTGTCTGTCTATCTGTGTTGGCCCTGCGATGAGGTAGCGACTTGTCCAGGGTGTACACCGCCTTCCGCCCGATTGTAGCTGAGATAGGCACCAGCGCCCTCCGCGACCCCAAAGGGAGTAAGCGGTAGAAAATGGATGGATGTTGCCCAATTTGGCCCCCATACAAAACATGGACTGCTTCACATACACAAGTCAAGCGTTGTTCAAGGGAAATAAACCATCAATAATGAAACATTTTTTATTTTATATATGGGAAATTTTATATTTGTTGAAAATATTGGACACAATGTGTTGTCATGCTTATGAGATGTGAAGCAAGTGTAAGCCACTGCATGTGACACTATTGGTTTTTTTTTGTTTTGTTTTTTGTTTTTTTATAAATGGCTGTAATGATAATGTCAATAAGGGATTTCTAATTACTGCTATGTTGGAATTGTTTTTAATATTGATTCTGTTAATAATATTGATACTGTTGTTGATATTATTATTTTTTGTTTGACTACTTTTGCATTGTTTTGTGTCATTTTTGTGTGTCCTCTCAATCGCTCTGTCGATGGCTATTCTGAATGTTGCTGGGCCAGGTTTGGTTTTGGAATTGGAATTGTATTATTGTTGTATTATTGTGTTCAGTAGAAGCATAGAATCATTTAAATAAATAAATAAATGGGTTGTACTTATATAGCGCTTTTCTACCTTCAAGGTACTCAAAGCGCTTTGACACTACTTCCACATTTACCCATTCACACACACATTCACACACTGATGGAGGGAGCTGCCATGCAAGGCGCCAACCATCACCCATCAGGAGCAAGGGGGAAGTGTCTTGCTCAGGACACAACGGACGTGACGAGGTTGGTACTAGGTGGGATTTGAACCAGGGACCCTCGGGTTGCGCACGGCCACTCTAAATCTCATCTTAAAACTCATTTGTATACTCTAGCCTTTAAATTGACCCCCTTTTTACACCAGTTGATCTGCCATTTCTTTTCTTTTTCTCCTATGTCCCCCCCTCCCTTGTGGAGGAGGTCCGGTCCGGTGGCCATGCATGAAGTACTGGCTGTCCAGAGTCAGGACCCAGGATGGACCGCTCGTCCAGAGTCGGGACCCAGGATGGACCGCTTGTCTGTGTATCGGTTGGGGACATCTCTGCGCTGCTGATCCGCCTCCGCTTGGGATGGTTTCCTGCTGGCTCCACTTTGGACGGGACTCTCGCTACTACCGTATTTCCTTGAATTGTCGCCGGGGCGCTAATTAATTTAAAACCTCTTCTCACTCCTGCGCTTACCAAAGGCATGCAGTAAAAGTAAGCATGCGCTAATTATTTTAAAACTTCTTCTCACTCCGGCACTTACCAAAGGCATGCAGTAAAATGTGAGTGTGATGTAAGCTTGGACCTTAAATCCTACTGAATAGCTTTTAATCTTCTTACCTTTATGCGATTTCAAATTACCGGTATTGAAATCAGCCTCCTCCCTTTTGAAAATGATGACAGGGGAAGTGTCACTCAGGACGTCACGAGTTTGACTAGGCGGTAATACTAACTAAGCATGCGCTAATTATTTTGCAAAGCGAGTTTGACCCCGCAGTAATTCAAGGCAGGCGTATACTATATGCCCTGCGGCAATTCAAGGAAATACGGTATATTGGATCCACTTTGGACTGGATTCTCACGGTTATGTTAGATCCACTATGGATTGGACTTTCACAATATCATGTTAGATCCGCTCGACATCCATTGCTTTCGGTCCCCTGGGGGGTGTTGCCCACATATGCGGTCCTCTCCAAGGTTTCTCATAGTCATCATTGTCGACGCCCGACTGGGGTGAGTTTTTCCTTGCCCTTATGTGGGCTCTGCCGAGGATGTCGCTGTGGTTTGCGCAGCCCTTTGAGACACTTGTGATATAGAGCTATATAAATAAACATTGATTGATTGATTGATTGATTGAGTGATATTATTTTGTTGGATTGATTAATTAATTTAAAAAAATAAAATAAAATAAATAAATATATAATAATAATAATAAAATCCATTTTAGGTATTTATTGCAGATATTGTATTGAGTCACAATTATTTATAAATGATACACACGCTGACCACAATTAAACACCGTGTTTTATGTTTCTTTGTTTGCTTTTACAGTATATCATTCCGGCCATGGAAATTACAATTGCTGCAAGATCAATATTAGACTGTAGGTGGCAGCACCCCTTGAAGAGCATGTCGTGCTGCAGATAACAAATTAAACGAAGAAGAGGTTCTAGCTCCTTCTATTCGATGTTGGCCATTACCAACATGGCGGAAACAACACTGGAGGCTCCGTTTGCCGAAGAATATTTTCCCAAAGAAAGAAAAACGTTCACCCCCGAGGAAGAATCCAGGCTAGAAAAACAACATTTTTGGAGGATAATTGACTCTTTTAGATTTTACAGGTGAAAATGAAATATTACTCAAATACGCCTTGTGTGACTGGTTACCAAAAACTGGCAGCTTTGTACAGAAATAAAGTGCCCATTTATCTCTATTAATTTACTGTAATTGGTATTATTTAATGTTACTGCTCTTTAATCGTGCAATTTGAGCCAGGGCATTTTCAACTGAATTTCCAATCACAACGTTAAACGTTAAAACGTTACCTCACTCTTTGAAGAGGACCCATCCATCCATTTCCTACCGCTTGTCCCTTTCGGAGTCGCGGGGGGTGCTGTATGTTTACTTAAAAAAAAAAAAAACTAATTCGGATGAATGGATAGGAATGTTCAGGTTTTCATTTCTATGGAAGTATTTATTTTTTTATATATATACAATATTTGCAGTTGTATCTGATCTCTAATCTTACCGCAAACAATAGAACTGTTTGTCTTGACCCAAACACACACATATGCTGAACGTTTGTTGTTTTAGGTCCCATGTACAGGAGCAAGTAAATCGAGCCGAACGTCAGTTTCTAAGGCTACCTCAACACCACCAAGACTTGCTACCAACTGTACTACCCAACCTGACTTGCATTCGCCAGTGTGCAGACCACAACCATGAAGTCCTGCAAGCTATAGTCCAGCACAGCCTCCATATGTTTGAGAACATTGAGTATGGCGAGAGGGTAAGGCTCGTTCGTTTTGTATGGCAAATACGTTTTCTCAGTAATTGTGAAGGAGTGGGTTTCTCCAGGTTCCTCTGACTTCTATCTAAAAGTATGTATGTCATTAAAGGTGCCAGATGTAGGAATGTGTCCAGAAATGGTACTGCAATCACGGTCAAATTTCTGTAGTCCCCTCCCACTCTCCATGACTGAGGTTGCCAGATACGCAGCCGAATCCGAATCCTATTCCAAGGAACTTCAAATGGTAATCGGCGAGTCCTACGCTTTAGGTTACTTTTGTTTGTGCTACTTGCAAGATGGATTACTAAGTAATCATGCCACATTTTACTGATGTCGATTAGCCAAATATATTTGTAAAGTTACGCAGCAATATTTTGATCAGGAGTCGGGACAGATTGTTGGCCTTACCCTTCTAAAATTTCTAGTTTGACCGCACAGACCACCATTGAAATCATTTTGATGGCAAGCCAAGGCCAATAGTAAAATATATTGACATGTATAGCCTGTATTGACATATATTGACATGTTTAGTAACTTTACCAGTGGCAGTAGCCAGGCGAAGACTGCGGTGCGTAACTGGCAACCTGGATCTCACACGCTCACAGATCGATGGACAAATAATACAAATCCCCCAAAAATATATATAAAAATATGCAACCAAATCCTTTAAGGTTAAGGTTATTACTCTCATTTTAATTAACAGCAACAGAGAAAAGTCTCTACACATGGAACATGAAGCCACAACACAACAACTTTCAGCTACAGCACTATTGCAAAAGCCACAACAAATACAAATGCCACAACACAATAATATAAAGGCATAATGCACAACAACACAAAAACAGAACGGATGTGACAGTAGAAAAGTTTCGCCGACTCACCGACTTCTTGAGACGGAAAGTTGAAAACAGTGTAATGAGCGAAGTAGGAAAAAGAAGTGTCGTGTGACCACTTTTTTAGTCTTCACTTTTTTTTTTTCAAGAATACTAATAAATATACAATGTTCAGGAAGTTGTTCCGTCGCTGTAACTTGCGCTGCTGTCACTTCTGTTGTGTCCTTTTGGCTTAAGGTTGTGTTGTGGCTTTATATTATTGGGTTGTGATGTTTGTATTTGTTGTGGCTGTTGTGATCTTTCTCAGCCACCATAGCTATTTGCCACTTTGGTTTTGCCGACTGATGGCAATGACGCCACAGACGGCCAGCCAGACTTGAGTAACTTTAAACGTCCTTATAATCAAAAGTTTTAAACTTCACATGAAGTCTGCCGTTCTTAAAGCCAGTGTTTTCCCTTTTCTATTATAGATAAAATAAATCAATTTCCGCTTATAATAATGTCGGAACAATACTTATCTTCCGAAAAGGCAAACTTGCCAAGCACAGATCGATGTATAAATCCATATATCGATTAAATGTTACAAACCTTGTAAATGGTTATGTAATCTGTCCGTCTTTTCTCTTCAGTGAAATGGGATAGGCTTCAACTTTGGGGGAAAAAAAAGATGTATGGATATAGTATAAATGTATTTTCATTTCCTATGTAGGAGGATCCCAGGAAGGTGCAGCCCTCCTCAACATTTGACATGGACAAACTAAAGTCCACCATAAAGCAGTTTGTCAGAGACTGGAGTGAGTCGGGTCAAGCTGAGCGGGACACGTGTTATCAGCCCATCATCCGGGAGATCCAAAGACTATTCCCAAGTGACAAATAGTAGGAAGCACACATTTTCACACATTGTTGCATGCCAACAAACAACACATTGTGCGATGTGACAGTATATTTGTAATAGTTGTGGTTAAACTAGTGAGATTCCCATGTGCTATGTGCGTTTTATCATGTCAGTGATATGTCCAAGGTTAGTGTGTTGGTTCCGGGGGCTGGTCTTGGTCGTCTCGCCTGGGAAATTGCTCGTCTGGGTTATGTATGCCAAGGCAACGAATGGAGCTTCTTCATGCTTTTCTCTTCCAACTTTGTTCTCAACAGGTACATCATATAAACAGCTGTAAATCCTAAATGTTTGTTTACCTGTTGATTACCCCCCCTTTTAACAATTATTATTGTGGACTGTTTAACTCAGGTGTGAACAGCTGAATTGTCTGACACTGTATCCCTGGATTCACCAACTTAGCAACAATAAGAAGTCGTCAGATCAGACACGGCCAATCAGATTTCCCGATGTGAACCCTCAGAGCCTACCGCTGACTTCAGACTTCTCCATGGTGGCAGGGGATTTTCTGGAGGTCTACACTGATGCAGGTCAGTAACAAATGTTTTAAATACCAGATACTTTGGGTGTAACAAATGCATGTACAGTCTAACCTCTATTTACAAACGTTTTTGGATCTTGAACAAAATCTCACGGTATCATATCACGGTATTAAGGCCAAGATACGATATTATCGTGGTATACGTCAAATAAAAAATGTTATAGTGTGTAAAATATAATGGCAGTACTGTTTAGGATTAACACACTTACTGTAGTTAAACACAAATATGCTCAAATGTTCTAATCATATTTACTATGAAAAACATATATTTTTAGGTGCAAAGAATTGTGCGGGAACAATCACTGTTCAAGCAAATATTATATCCATCCATCCATTTACAACTGCTTGTCCCTCTGGGTCGCTCAGGGGGACAAAAAAACCCCCACAGTTAAGTGTCTTTAAAGGCCTACTGAAACCCACTACTACCGACCACGCAGTCAGATAGTTTATATATAAATGATGAAATCTTAACATTGCAATATATGGCAATACAGCCTTTTTAGTTTACTAAATTGCAATTTAAATTTTTTCCAGCCCGATCCAAGCTACAAGTAGTCTGCTTTAATCGCAAAATTACACAGTATTCTGGACATCTGTGTTGCTGAATCTTTTGCAATTTGTTCAAATAATAATGGAGACGTCAAAGTAGAAAGATGGAGGTGGGAAGCGGTGTATTTCGGCTGCCTTTAGCCACACGAACACAGCCGGTGTTTCCTTTTTCAAAACTCCCGAAGGTGAAGCTGTACTATAGAACAGAGCGGTCAAGCGAACATGGTTCCCGACCACATGTCAACCGGCATGTTTCGTTGAGGAAATTGTGGTAATAAGTCGGCTCTTACCGTAGTTATGAGCGGAGCTTGCGTCCTCCTGCAGCTGCTGCGGACTATTACCTCCTCCCCCTGGAGACAGTGGCGGTCACCACACCCGTGGCCACACCCTTCCGACTTTCAGGTACCATATAATCTAACTAAAACACTAGTAACACAATAAGCAGATAAGGGATTTTCCAGAATTATCCTAGTAAACGTGTCTAGTAACATCTGAATCGCTCCCACTGTCCTCGCCTTTTATTTTTAAACCTTTTTTTTTCTAGTCCTTCACTCTCACTATCCTCATCCACAAATCTTTCATCCTCGCTCAAATTAATGGGGAAATTGTCGCTTTCTCGGTCCGAATCGCTCTAGCTGCTGGTGGCTATAATTGTAAACAATGTGAGGATGTGAGGAGCTCTACAACCCGTGACGTCACGCGCACATCGTCTGCTACTTCTGGTAAAGGCAAGGCTTTTTTATTAGCGATCAAAAGTTGCGAACTTTATCGTCGATGTTCTCTACTAAATCCTTTCAGCAAAAATATGGCAATATCGCGAAATGATCAAGTCTGACACATAGAATGGACCTGCTATCCCTGTTTAAATAAAAATCTTATTTCAGTAGGCCTTTAAAGGGGAACTGCACTTTTTTAGGAATTTTGCCAATCATTCACAATCCTTATGTAAGACAAGAACACATATGTTTTTCTTGTTTTTAATGCATTCTAAATTGTAAATAAATGTGATCAAAAGTCTGCTTACAATAGAGCCTATGACAGTCGCTGTATTCTGCCAACAAGGCTCTTGAAAAAACATCCAAACACCTCCATTAATGGTGCTGTTTGCAACTTCCTCACAGTAACAATATAATAAGAACACCACTGGCTAGCTTATGTTACTATTAGTGGTTTAACACATTTGTTTGACAATTGTCTATATTTTTCATAATTACAAAGTTTATCTAATAACCGGTCTGAATAAAATGATTGGTGTTTACGGCTTTCACTCACCCGGTCTTGTCAACATGAATGCGCAGGGAGCATGTGCACACATACAAACAAACATGATAAAAGATCACTTACTGTGCAGTGTCTGCTGTCATTAGGATGCCGACTGATATAATCTTCTTATAGTCCTGTTTAGATGAAGAATGAGTCATAATCCTCACGAAGGAAAGGGGGGTGGAACCAAGCGTCTTTTCGTGTCGTTCTCACCATTCCGGATCTAAATTGGCTGTCAAACAGTACCCACTTGTTGGATTAGATCCTCGCCCTTCTACTATCCAGGTGAGAGGTATGATTTATAATCTACGATAAACTTCCACAAGCAGAGAAGCAAGGAAACCACACACCACTCTATGATGTATACATTGGCACACACGCTTGTGATCACGCCGTTATAAATGGTTCATCTTCTTTAGACCTCATAATAACAATGTAAGTAATATTTGGTTAATATTCAAGTCACAAAATATAATGGTGTAGTGTTGGCGATTTTTGGATGTTTTTGTATTAGATATTATGGGCGGAATAGAGGACCTCCCACTGGCTCTGTTGTAAGCTGACTTTTATATACGTTTATTTAAGAGTTAGTATGCATAAAATAAACAAACAGCCGTTGTCACGTCTTTCATAAGGATTGTGAACGATAGGCAAAATTCCAAAAAAGTGTAGTTTGCCTTTGAAGTATCAGTGTAAATATTGTATGGTTACAAGTGATAAAACAATAATGTTGAATTTAGTGTCTTTGAACTTGTACTTCCTGAGAAGCAGTGTCCTCTGCAGTAGACATTTTCTTGTGTCAGTTTGGAAAATGCTATTTCTCAGAAAAGGTAACAAATACATTTTCATTTAATAATTTAAGCACCTTTATCAGGTAGCTTCTCGTATTACTTGTAATTCCCGCGGCGTGCAGTGTCCACGCTCCCACCAGCTGTTTCCCACTCTGCGGTGCGCTGTGTCGGCTTGGGAACACTGTAGTAGAAGGTGACGCACTTTGTTTTGCAGTAGAGCTGTGAATATTTGGGCACTACACGATTCAATTTGATTCTTGGCAGTAAGGATTTGATTCAGAATTGATTCTCGATTCAAAATCAATACTTTTTTAATAACATTGTGGGCCAGTTCTATGATTAACTACATTCTTCCTTAAAAAAGACAAACAGCTCTGATACATTTTACTTAATATAAAACTGGTTTTCCATCCATCCATTTTCTTGTCTCGTTCAGGGTCGCGGAGGTGCTGGAGCCTATCTCAGCTGGTTTTGTTTCCACACTTCTCTTTTCTTAAGTAAATTTATGTAGCAGATATTGGCATCTCCATCAACAATATGATTTGCCTGAGTGCCTAGACAGGCCATAAAACGTAAAATAAAAATTTAAATTTATATTTTTTTAATTGATTAAGAATCATTACAATAAATAAGAATTGAGATTCATTCGACAATCGATTTTTTTGACACCCCTCTTTTGCAGTATGCAGACTTTATTACTTTTGCCAAAAAGGTTATATTTTCGACAGGTTTTGTTTATGTTTTTGTTAGCAACATAGCTTAAAATGTTACGGAGATATTTTTGAAAAAAACACTTCTTCCGCGTGCTGCCTCTTTTCCTCCCTTTTGAGGTGTTCCACGCCTCCACCTTGCTGGATTTTGGGTAATATAGTTTATTTTCAGACCGGTCAAAGCAAATGCACCAGAAAAAAACTACACTTACAAGGTTTTTATATGACACCGTCACGTGTCACAACATAATTGTGAGGATTTTGAAACCGCAATACATACAATACCATTACATCCTTAGTATCAGATTAATTTTGTGAAAAAGTATGTGATTGATTGTTTTTGAATGCTGATCACTAAAGCGGTTAGCACCGAATTTTCATACACAGTGCGTAGCCGCTCCCCTAAGTTTTTAAGCATTACCTCCATTGCAGAAAATAAACTACATTTCTCACACGTGTCATTATGTCGGAGGACTAGGCTAAACACATTACACTATAAAAGCAAGCAGAGGCTGACAAAAAAACGCTAATCTAGTTTAAAACAACGCAATAAATATGTGATTAGTAAACTTTAGGAAGTGTAGATGCAAGTGCGTTAGAACAGAAAGTAAGCAGCTATTAGCGGGAAATTTAGAAGTAGATTAAAAGTAGTCTAGTGAGAATATAATATGACAGTAGTACTCTATTGGGGAATGGATAAAAATATGTTTATTGTTACACTGTCAATAGAACTTACTATGAGTACATTAAAACATTTAGTTAACACATGAGATTATTTAAATGGTAGCAATATATTCAACTACACTTTCTTTGAGCACACACCATTTTGCACTGTTTTGTTTACACTGACTCGGCTTGTTCACCAAGTGCGAAGGCAAATGGACTGTTGAGTGGTTGTGTTTCAACTGGCTTGAGGGTTTGTTGAGGTTGCGCACTTTCGGCAAACTGGCTTTTTCGGTGTTGATAGGCTAATCTTGTTCAAAAGGTTTAAACTGAAACTTTTCCACATTGGTGCGGTGGAATTTGGTTTTGTAATCATTTTGTCAATGTTAGCTGTTACATGCTGAGTAGTTGCACTGTGTGATGCCCGAAGGCCAGCAGCCAAGTGTCGCTGCACAAAAGAGGAAAAATGAGGACAAGAACATTTAAACCCTTCTTTTTATTCCGCTATGGTACAATTGTGCTTAGCCGCTAAAAGCGACGAAAAGCATGAATGATCTTGAAGCATTCACATAGCAATTTATTGAATGACAAGGCACTTTATATGAAATTTTACCCCAAACTTATTTGTGGACACTGATTTGAATATTAACAGAAATTTTTCCGTTCACTTCCGGTGGCCTTCGTGGTCTGCGTGACTCGGACATGCAATGTTGTGAGTTTCAATCCATGTCGGAGTTGAAGTAAATTATCTAAACTTAAGTTTTAATGATGTTGAAATTGTTTAATAGGATTAACTTCAGCATAGTAATTAAACAAGGGGATTGTTCGTTGTGTTGCACAAGGCAATATTGTTTATATGGTGCTGGAATACCCATTATTTCAGCCTTTCAAAGCTCCTTTTGGATCTCAATTTTTTTTTTATCTCTGTACATTTCAAATCCCTGCACATAACTGACAGGTCGCTACAATAAATAATACACCCACCAAACAGTTTGCAAAAAAACAATAATTTTAGTTAAAATAAGTTTTTGTAAAATGTTTTGTTTGAAAGTCTTTATTTATTATTTCTGAATAAGCAGATTAAAGTAATTCTATTTGTTTTGTGTTGAACTTTCTCCTACAAAAATCTTTGAAAACTGCAGACAATTTTGGTTTACGCTTAAGTGTATTTTGGACAATTTTTAGTGCTTTTGTGTAAATGTTTACTCCATTTCTGACTAACTTTGGTTGTCTTACTGTTAGTTTTTTGTCATGTTCAATTTTGTTATTTTTCCAAATTATTTTATATCTCAACAATCTACTGGAAAATAATTTTTGCAAAATAGAGTAGCGCCAGGACAAAAACTGTCCTCAGGGAGTTAAGAGTGATAAAGATATATTGGATTAATTTTTTTTCTAGTTTTTTGTTTCCTTTTAAATCCCTCAATCAACTTTAGTCCTAAATAAAAACAACTAACATGTTGTAACATGTTTTAACAATCATTTCATCAATTGCACATTTGTATTAGATTCTTGGGACTGTGTGGCTACCTGCTTCTTCATCGACACAGCTCATAACGTCATACAGTATGTGGAGACCATCTGGAAGATTCTTAAGCCTGGAGGAGTATGGATCAATCTAGGTAAGTCTGTCACAGTTTTGTTACATTGGAACAAAGCTCTTGCAATGTGACTCTGTCAGTGTTTCCTAAACCACTGCGTCGTAGGATCCCCGATCTCTGGTCTAAAAAAAGTATTATTTATTTACTACAAATAATGTATCTTTGTTCATTTAGCTATGGTAGTTATGTATACAGACAAGAAGAACAATTAAATTATCTTGTGTTAAACGACGGAAGGCACATAAATAACGTCATTTAATGAAATGTCAAATTTGTGTCTTGGCTGATTCAAGTTTGGAATCACTGCTCTATAGGCCCTTGAGACATAACCATAAATTAATAATAAACTAATAATGTTAACCACGGTAAAACTTCCGGCAATTGGTATTAGAATTTTAAATAAAAAATCATCTAAAAAACTTGGGGAATGACTGCACTTTTGATAACCTCACGGACGGACCGGTGCCAGCTCGCCAGCTTAAATGCTAACATGAAAACAGAACTTTTCTTTCTTTCCCCATTAAGAAACGACATACCCCAATCTTAACTTATAAAAGCACACTGCTGTCTGAGCAGCTAAGCTGTTCAATTGTGCACATTAAACCTACAAGCTGGGCTCTAAGCGTGAGGGATCAAGGATTACAAGACAAAAGTGTTTTTATGGTGTGTTCAAAAATCGCTGAACAGACTGGGATGCCAGCCAAAAGTAAAAAATACTAATAATACATTTTATTTGTTACACCCTTTTCATTTAAATAAATGTTAAAGTTCTGCTATACACTCAAAATTGGCGCAAAAGACGCTTGATTTCACCCCCTTTTTCTGCGTGGATTTTGAGTTGCTCTTCATCCAAAGGGGAATATATCAACATCTTGTCAGTCAGCATCCTAATGACAGCAGATATTGCCCAATAAGTGATGTTTTATTATGTTTGTTGGCCCTCATAAAGGCAGTATTCAGTGATGTTGTTGGAAAAAAAAAAGCGAACGTTGTGATGCATTTTTTTAAACTAATGTGCTGTGTATGCTTAGAATGAGCAAAATACATAAATATTACATGTTATTATAAATGTGCCCGTACTACTTTACATATATACTTACAGCATGTATATAAAACCCTAATGGAGGGGTTGGACATTTTTAATGGCTTAATAAGCAAAATAGAGCGGTTCTTATAGGCTCCATTGTAAGCAAACATTTGATCGCATTTATTTACTATTTGGAATGCTTAAAAAAGAAAAACAAATGTGTTCTTGTCTTATAAAAGGACTGTGAATGATATGCAAAATTGCAACAAAAAAAAAAGTGCAGTTCTCCTTTTAGAGCTTCAGGCCTTAACCTCACTACAAATTGAGTAAACATTTTATCTTGAATTATTGTTCTACATATCCATAAAACACAATTGTATTCATGTAAAAACAATGATTTACCTCAAACATGGAATGGGTGAATTTTCCGGAAACAGAGTAGTCTGGAATCATATTTTATTGTAATCAGCAAATAATTATCCTTGAGGGTGAATGCTAACAATATCCCCTTTGTGCTCAGGTCCATTGTTGTACCATTTTGAGAACATGGCCAATGAGTTCTCCGTTGAACTCAGCTATGAAGACATCAGAGCAGCAATGGTGCAATTTGGCTTCCATATAGAGGTGAACTAATGCATTTAAAGGCCTACTGAAATGAGATTTTCTTATTTAAACGAGGATAGCAGGTCCATTTTATGTGTCATACTTGATCATTTCGCGATATTGCCATATTTTTGCTGAAAGGATTTAGTAGAGAACATCGACGATAAAGTTTGCAAATTTTGGTAGCTAATAAAAAAGGCTTGCCTGTACCGGAAGTAGCACACAATGTGCGTGTGACGTCACCGGTGTGAGGGCTCCTCACGTCCTCACATTGTTTATAATGTGAGCCACCAGCAGTAAGAGCAATTCGGACCGAGAAAGCGACAATTTCCCCATTAATTTGAGCGAGGATGAAAGATTTGTGGATGAGGAAAGTTAGGGTGAAGCACTAAAAAAAGAAAGAAAAAGCGACGGCACCAGGCGGCGGCAGTGGGAGCGTTTCAGATGTAATTAGACACATTTACTAGGATAATTCTGGAAAATCCCTTTTCTGCTTATTATGTTAATAGTATTTTAGTGAGATTATAAAGTCATACCGGAAAGTCGGAGGGCTGTGGTGAACGCCAGTGTCTCTGAGATAAGCCGACTAGCAAAAATCACAGCTGCCTCTTTGAGCTGCAGGATGAGGTCGCGTAATCCACTCAAGTATCCGGTAAGAGCCGACTTAATATCACAATTTTCCTATCCAAAAACTTGCTGGTTGATGTAGAGAAACATGTTCGCTTGACCGCTCTGTGTTAAAGCTTCACAACAAACAAAGAAACACCGGCTGTGTTTCGGTTGCTAAAGGCAGCTGCAATCCACCGCTTTCCACCAACAGCATTCTTATTTGACGTCTCCATTATTAATTGAACAAATTGCAAAAGATTCAGCAACACAGATGTCCAAAATACTGTGTAATCATGCAATGAAAAGAGACGACTTTTAGCCGTAAGTGGTGCTGGGCTAAAATGTCCCCGGCAGGCCCATTGCCAAAGGACTCCACACCTCAACCAATAACGTCACAAACACGCGTCATCATACGTGTCATCATTCCGCGACGTTTTCAACAGGAAACTCCGCGGGAAATTTAAAATTGTAATTTAGTAAACTAAATCGGCCGAATTGGCATGTGTTGCAATGTTAATATTTCATCATTGATATATAAACTATCAGACTGCGTGGTCGGTAGTAGTGGGTTTCAGTAGGCCTTTAAGAATAAGAATCCATATGAATTCCTTAATTTTGTTTTTTAGTGCAGAAATCCAGTGTCTGAAGTAAAATACTATTGTTGTGCTGCAGGTGGAGAACGAGTCTGTGCATACCACCTACACAGAGAACGAGCGCTCCATGCTGAGATATGTATATGACTGTGTATTTTTCGTGGCCCGGAAACCTGGAGGTCTGTTTTCTAACTGTCAAGGGGATGACCAGCAAAACAGTTCACCACCGGCTGCCAAATCACCACGACAAAACAGTTTGGAATGTCATACGTGAGTGGAATGTATTTCGAGCTGTAAACTTGAATAACAATGACAAAAGGTAACATGATACTGAAAGAAAAAAAAATACAAGACACTTTTTGTTATATTCTTTTTAATAAAAGGTCACCAAAAATGTAATCACCTCAGGAGGGAGACACACAAAGTAAGGAATGTGATTGTTAGAGTTAATATTTGTATGGCTTTTACAACAAAAATGTCATCTTGTGGTGAATTTTTTTTTTTTACATTTAAGGACTAACACATCTGCTTAAGTAGAGCTCAATTTTCCATTCAAACAATTGTGTGTATTTGTGTCCTCAAAATTATCAGTCAACTAAAAGTAGAGCTGTTATAATATCCTAACCATCATGATCATGATAATACAGGGGTTTGCCATGTATGGGTAAACTATGCAAAAGCATTTATAAACTTTGAGAAACCTCCCTCTATAATGCCATCACTACTGAGGAATGATTGCTTGCTACATTAAGGATGTCTGTGTGGCTGAAAAACAGAAAGCTAATATTTTGCTATTTTTCAGCTGCAGTGTAACGATAGTGTCCCTTTTTGCATGGATCATCAATGACATGTATTCAAAGCTTGTACCTTTTCAGGATTCAACTGTTTTAATTTTGATTTTTTTTATACTTGAATAAAATAAGAAATGTTTTAATATGATCATCTTCTTGAAGTGTTATTTAAAATACAGGTTGCATTGTATACATTAGTCATTAATACTCTGTTTTTCCTTCAATGGTTTTCAACTTTGTTCCTCATTTAACTTATGAAGTAGTCAAATACATTTTATACTAAACAATATGTTGGCCTTACATTATAATTAAATGAATTAAGCTTATGTATCAGACTGTTTGCTACTTTGCTGTTGAGCAAAATGTGTGTAATGTGGTCAGGGAAGGCAGATGACATAAAATTAATTAATAAAGAGGTCTAGCCAAAAGATGCCTCTCCCCCCTTGGAGAAGCCAAACTGCCAGTTGTTTATTCCCCAATGATGTCATCTAATGTACTTTGAGTGTGTGCATAGCAAGTTCCATACATCCTGACCACATAAGTTGATGTTGGTGTGTGTGTAAGTGAAAACCTCAGTTTTAGGTCATAACTTAGTTAAATATTGGCGTTGACTTAAACACGTGGCCCCTTCCTACGGATGGGGCTGTCACTTTGCATACCAAGGGCCAATTTACAAGCCTTGTTAGAACTAATTGTGTCCACATGTGATGTCAAATGTAATGTCCATACTTTACCTGCCCACAATGATATACTCCTATCTACCTAAAATTGGTGGTCAACTTTTTCTAAGAGGAATGTAAACACTCGTCATATGCAAAACATAATATGTGGTAATGTCAATAGACACTTCAGGACAACACTATTGTTATGGGATAGATAGGTGGATGGATTTCATATGCAATGAAGGATGGATAGGTGCATGGATTTCATATATTAGATTAAGGTGAGGCCGCACATGGTTTTACATCATAAAAAGAAACGAAATGCATTAGGTATTCAGATTTCAATTTAAATGTTATTATATTATGATAGGCAGCACGGTGGTTAAAGGGTTTAGTGCATGTGCCTCACAATACGAAGGTCCTGAGTAGTCTTGAGTTCAATCCCAGGCTCGGGATCTTTCTGTGTGGAGTTTGCATGTTCTCCCTGTGACTGGGTGGGTTCCGTCCGGGTACTCTGGCTTCCTCCTACTGCCATAAACATGCACCTGGGGATAGGTTGATTGGCAACACTAAATTGGCCCTAATGTGTGAATGTGAGTGTGAATGTTGTCTGTCTATCTGTGTTGGCCCTGCGATAAGGTGGCGACTTGTCCAAGGTGTACACCGCCTTCCGCCGGAATGCGGCTGAGATAGGCTCCAGCAATTCCTGGATTTTTTTTTTCACATTCTGTCTCTCACAGTTGAAGTGTACCTTATGATGAAAATTACAGACCTCTGTCATCATTTTAAGTGGGAGAACTTGCTCAATTGGTGGCTGACTAAATACTTTATTGTCCCACTGTGTATAATATATATATATATATATATATATATATATATATATATATATATATATATATATATAACAACCCAAATAAAATGTCAGGATGGAAGAATACAGATGTGCAAAAAATGTAAGTGCTCATAATATTACCTTAATTAAATCACCTTATATTATAGTGTTTATTTGTCTGATCACAAATCTGAGGCCTTGATAATTGATTTTTGACTGTAGCAAAGCTGGAGGTCTAATAGGCTATATATCTAATTTGGCATTTTTTCTGATAAAAAGGGGAAACTAGTTTGTTATACATGTTTGTGTTGTATTGTTTATTATTACCATATTTCCTTGAATTGCCGCCGGGCATATAGTATGCGCCTGCCTTGAATTACTGGCGGGTCAGACTCGCTTCGCAAAATAATTAGCGCATGCTTAGTATTACCGCCTGGTCAAACATGTGACGTCACGACCGACACTTCCCCTGTCATCATTTTCAAAATGGGGGAGGCTGATTTCAATATCGGTAATTTGAAATCGCATAAAGGGAAGAAGATTAAGAGCTATTCAGTAGGATTTAAGCTCCAAGCTATTAACTCTCCTGAAGGAATCAATAAAGTACTATCTATCTATGTATTAAATCGGTATGCCAAAAAGAACAGTAATTACCTATGTATTATTAATTTACCTGTGGAGCCGACGGTCCGACATGGCAGCATTGAGACGGCGAACAATACAAGAGGAGGAGCGGAAGAGCGACCTGGACTGAGGTTTTATGGTAAAATTAACAAAGTCAAACTGCTCAAGCCATGTCCTTCCTTGGTGGTCCTGGGAACCCGCAAGACAATGGCTGGAGACCGTCACAATACTGTAGCTGCGTCTGTCAAATATGAGTCATTAATTGACTCCCGCCTCCTGGTTGTAAAGGGCGCTAGTGATCCTTCTTGCGACTACTTGGCTGCAGAAGAAGTGAAATGAGTGATGTGATATGTGCTGGAGGAGGTAAAAAAGGAAGATCTCCATTGAGACAGAGAGACTTTTAAAACTGAAGAAAGATAAGGAAGACTTCTATAAACATGTTATCAATGCTTTAGATCCAAAGGAGCTGGCATGGAGTATATAAGTAAAGGTAAGACCATCCATCCATCCATTTTCTACTGCTTATTCCCTTTTGGGGTCGCGGGGGGCGCTGGCGCCTCGCTCAGCTACAATCGGGCAGAAGGCGGAGTACACCCTGGACAAGTCGCCACCTCATCGCAGGGCCAACACAGATAGACGGACAACATTCACACTCACATTCACACACTAGGGCCAATTTAGTGTTGCAACTCAACCTATCCCCAGGTACATGTCTTTGGAAGTAGCAGGAAGCCCACGCAGTCACGGGGAGAACATGCAGACTCCACACAGAAAGATCCCGAGCCTGGGATTGAACCCAGGACTGCAGGACCTTCGTATTGTGAGGCAGACGCACTAACCCCTCTACCACCGTGAAGCCCAGGTAAGACCATAATAACGTTGTTTTTTTATTAAATGTGCTTTTCATGATGGTATCCTTACATCACACTCAAATTTTTACTGCATGCCTTTGGTAAGTGCCGGAGTGAGATGAGGTTTTAAAATAATTAGCGCATACTTACTTTTACCGCATGCCTTTGATAAACACAGGAGTGAGAAGAGGTTTTGAATCAATTAGCGCCCGGGCGGCAATTCAAGGAGATACAGTATATTAATTCAAATTTATTTAAAAATTTATTCAAATTTTTGTCAAAAATAAATCCTAATCATACAGTTCCAATATGACGGCCTTAAGACGCACACCGAGTGGAAAGGGATTTTTTTTATTTTGTAAAAATTATAGAACATGTTGGCTTCCCTAGTGTTTCTGTTCCGAACCATATTTGTTTTGTGCCCGATTGTTGTTAAAATAAAGTTCGAAAGGGGAAAAAATGCCCTTATGGGCGGAGTCAAGCTCTGCTATGCTTTCATTGGCAGTCAAGAATTCTGCGCACGCAGTTCTTTTCCTGAGTCAAATGTTTAGCGAATGAATTCCCCGAAAAGTGTGTTTTTTCCCCCCTCTGCAACTCTAGTTATAATTTCATGGCGAAGAGACACGCCGAGGTCACTTTAATTTCCGACCGCCCCGCGAAGAGAAGCTTTTTATCTCATTGCTGGGCCGACCTGCAGCTAGAGAGCATGGCTGCCCACGGGGACGTCAGCCCGGCCTTGTCGCTCAAAGAACGGCCATGTTGCCCCGAAAAGACGCGCGAAGAACCATCACGTCTGTATCTCAACACGACCGAACCACTTGACGCGGCTTCCCACGCGAATGCGTCACACGCATGTCCTGGAAGTTTCTCCATCACGTCGTCATGTTCAACGACCAGGAAACGACGTCGAGAAGAGTCAGGTGACGTCGTGGATGACGTAACTAAAGTCACTGATGAAGTAAGTCAACTCTCATTACATTGACATCTGCGTTGTCGTCGTTGTTACGAAAGACAGTGTAATACTGTATCTCTACCGCAAGATGTCGCCCTTTACCCAATAAAGGCCTACTGAAGCCCACTACTACCCAACACACAGTCTGATAGTTTATACATCAATGATGACATATTAACACTGCAACACATGCCAATACGGCTATTTTAGTTTACTAAATTACAATTTCAAAATTCCCGGGAGTTTCGTCTTGGAAACGTCGTGTAATGATGACGTGTACGCAGGACTTCACGGGTTTTTAGGAAGTCTGAGCGCTACCACACAGGTAAAATTCGTCTGCTTTAACAGCATAATTATACAGTATTTTGGAGATCTGTGTTGCTGAATCGTTTGCAATTTGTTCAATTATTTTGGAGAAGTCAAAGTAGCAAAATGGAGTTTGGAAGCTTTACCCTTTAGCCACACAAACACACGGTGATTCATTGTTTAAAGGGGAACATTATCACCAGACCTATGTAAGCGTCCATATATATACCTTGATGGTGCAGAAAAAAGACCATATATTTTTTTAACCGATTTCCGAACTCTAAATGGGTGAATTTTGGCGAATTAAACGCCTTTTGTGATTATCGCTCTTTTTGCAATGACGTCAGAATGTGACGTCTCCGAGGTATTACAGCCGCCATTTTCATTTTCAACACATTACAAACACCGGGTCTCAGCTCTGTTATTTTCCGTTTTTTCGACTATTTTTTGGAACTTTGGAGACATCATGCCTCGTCGGTGTGTTGTCGGAGGGTGTAACAACACTAAGAGGGAGGGATTCAAGTTGCACCACTGGCCCGAAGATGCGAAAGTGGCAAGAAATCTGCCGCCAGACCCCCATTGAATGTGCCAAAGTGTCTCCACATTTTACCGGCGATGACAGACATGACACAGAGATGTATGGATAACCTGCAGATGCATTTGCAACGATAAATTCAACGAAATCACAAAGGTGAGTTTTGTTGATGTTGACTTATGTGCTAATCAGACATATTTGGTTGCGGCGTGACTGCCAGCTAATCGATGCTAACATGCTATGCTAATCGACGCTAACATGCTATTTACCGGCGGTGCTAAAGCAGACATGGCACAGAGATGTATGGATAACCTGCAGATGCATTTGCAACTATATTACGTTTACTTCCGCCCACATTTAATGCGAAAAAATCACTTACCAATCGAAGGATTTAAGTTGATCCAGTGTCACGAGATGCGAAAGTCCTGATCGTTTGGTCCGCACATTTTACCGGCGATGCTAACGCAGCTATTCGGCCATGCTATTGCTATGAATAGCGTCAATAGCTATTCGCTCAATAGCTTCAGTCTCTTCTTCAATACTTTCATACTCCAACCATCTGTTTCAATACATGCGTAATCTGTTAAATCACTTAAATCGCTAAAATCCGAGTCTGAATCCGAGCTAATGTCGCTATATCTTGCTGTGGTGTTCGCCGTTGCTTGTTTACATTGGCAGCACTGTATGACGTCACAGGGAAATGGATAGTCGCATCGCAAATAGCGAAAATCAAGCACTTTAAAGCTTTTTTTAGGGATATTCGGGGACCGGTAAATTTTTTTTTAAAAACTTCAAAAAATACAACAAGCCACTGGGAACTGATTTTTATTGTTTTTAACCATTTTGAAATAGTGATAATGTTCCCTTTTAAAATTCCCGGAGCTGAAACTTTACTATGGATCAGGGCACGGTCAAGCCAACATGGATCCTACCAAATGTCAACCAGCAAGTTTCGGTGAGAAAATTGTGGTTAAAAAGTCACCACTTACCGGATATCAGCTGAGCTTGTGTCGTCCGTACAGCTGCCGTCGACACCCGTGAGACATTGGCGTCAAGACAACCGTGGACAAACCCCTCCGACTATCGGGTAATATTAAACTCACTAAAACACTAGCAACACAATAGAAAGATAAGGGATTTCCCAGAATTATCCTAGTAAATGTGTTTAAAAACATCGGAATACGTCCCAATGCTATCGCGTTTTTTTTAACTCGTTTTTTTAAATTAATTTATTCTTTCTAGTCCTTCGCTATCAATATCCTTAAACACAAATCTTTCATCCTCGCTCAAATTAATGGGAAAATTGTCGTTTTCTCGGTCCGAATAACTGTTTTTGTTGGAGGCTCCCATTAAAATCAATGTGAATATGTGAGGAGCCCCCACACTTGCGATGTCATTGTCTGCGACTTCCGGTAAAGGCGAGGCTTTTTCAGGAAGTACCAAAAGTGGCGAACTTTATCGTTGATTTTCTTTACTAAATCCTTTCAGCAAAAATATGGCAATATCGCGAAATGATCAAGTATGACACATAGAATGGACCTGCTATCCCCGTTTAAATAAGAAAATCTCTTTTCAGTAGGCCTTTAAAATAAGGCTTGTAAACGGGACAGCCTCCTTTATACCTGCAGTTAATCATCCAGCCATCCATCCATTTCTACCGTTTGTCCCTATTGGGGTCGCGGGGGGCGCTGGTGCCTATCTCAGCTACAATCGGGCGGAAGGCAGAGTACACCCTGGACATGTCGCCACCTCATCGCAGGGCCAACACAGATAGACAACATTCACACACTGGGGCCAATTTAGTATTGCCAATCAACTTATCCCCAGATGCATGTCTTTGGAGGTGGGAGGGAACCCACGCAGTCACTGGGAGATCCCGAGCCCGGGATTGAACCCAGGACTACTCAGGACCTTCGTATTGTGAGGCAGATGCACTAACCCAGGGGTCACCAACGTGTTAAGGACCAGATGAGTCGCCCGCTGGCCTGTTCTAAAAATAGCTCAAAGAGCAGCACTTACCAGTAAGCTGCCTCTATTTTTTACATTTTATTTGTTTACTTCCAGCTGGTCTCGCTTTGCTCAACATTTTTAATTCTAAGAGAGACAAAACTCAAATAGAATTTGAAAATCCCAGAAAATATTTTAAAGACTTGTTCTTCACTTGTTTAAATAAATTCATTTATTTTTTTACTTTGCTTCTTATAACTTTCAGAAAGACAATTTTAGAGAAGAAAATACAACCTTAAAAATTATTTTAGGACTTTTAAACACATATACCTTTTTACTTTTTAAATTCCTTCCTCTTCTTTCCTGACAATTTAAATCAATGTTCAAGTATTTCTTTATTTATTGTAAAGAATAATAAATACATTTTAATTCAATTCTTCATTTTAGCTTCAGTTTTTTTGACGAAAAATAATTGTGAAATATTTCTTCAAACTTATTGTGATTAAAATAAAAAAAAAATATTCTGGCAATTCTAGAAAATCTTAAGAATCTAATTTAAATCTTATTTCAAAGTCTTTTGAATTTCTTTTAAAATTTTCGTTCTGGAAAATGTAGAAGAAATAATGATTTGTCTTTGTTAGAAATATAGCTTGGTCCAATTTGATACATATTCTAACAAAGTGCAGATTGGATTTTAACCTGTTTAAAACATGTCTTTAAAAATTCGAAAATTAATCTTAATCAGGAAAAATTACTAATGATGTTCCATAAATTCTTTTTTAAATTTTTTCAAAAAGCTACGAATTAGTTAGTTTTTAGCTTCATATTTTTCGGTAGAGTTTTTTATTTTATTTTAAAGAGTCGAAGTTGAAGATAAACTATGTTTCAAAATGTAATTTTCATTTTTTTCGTGTTTTCTCCTCTTTTAAACCGTTCAATTAAGTGTTTTTTTCATTGTTTATTCTCTACAAAAACCTTTCGTAAAAGGAAAAAAAATGTACGACGGAATGACAGACAGAAATACCCATTTTTCATGTATATAGATTTTTTTATTAAAGGTAAATTGAGAAAATTGGCTTTTTCTGGCAATTTATTAATATGTGTATCAAACTGGTAGCCCTTTGCATTAATCAGTACCCAAAAAGTAGCTCTTGGTTTCAAAAAGGTTGGTGACCCCTGGACTAAGCTCATTGTGTTTTTGAAATTGCACCAATTTCCTCAGAATTTTCAAACAACTTGGAAGTGTTTCGTCCAGGAATTATTTGTGATCTGTACGTCTTCATTTTCATTTAAAACATTTGTATTTAAATCCCAAAAGGTTATGATTATTTTATATGCACAAAGCTTTATTCCAAATTTTTTTTGGGGTCATAATTTCACTTATTTATATTGTATGTACTTTTATTTTCAATTGTATCCAACAAGTCCACAACAGATAAGCGCTGTTTTGTTTTCTGGGGTACTTGCCTGAAACAAATATTCTATTTTACTAAAAAAAAAAAAAAGTTTGAGAAAGTCTTGTGTAAATGTTGACTTTTATAGTGAACATATGTACATCTTGTCATTAATTCCATCTTCTTTATTGTTTTCAGGTAGATTCAGCTGATACTGAAGATTGCGCTTATAACACTTTTCAGTTCTGGAGGGTCCCTTTGCCTGAGCTGAACCTTTCACTGCTGGATGAGTCCAGTGGACAGAGCCAAGCAAAACACAAGTCAAATGTCAAAACCCCCTGGGATGCAATGGAGACTTGAAAATGAAGCCAATTAAAGCGACAAGGTTGTTGTTGGTGTGCTTGGAGAAAGACAGTCTGCTGGCATCTTTTCACTCAAATATGAAAAATGTATAGCTCTTCCAGTTAAAAGTTGCACATTTTAAAGGTTGACACTTACTCCAATATGTTATCTAAGTGAATTTGTTCTGCATTGCTTTGTACAACCGTGACATACACTGCATACTCTTTAGTTTTCAAGGTTAAACTTCTAGTTGTAGTGTTAACAACTTCTGCTAGAAATTAGGATTTCATCACGTATTTGCTTTTTACATGCTGCTGGATAATTGAGAGATAAATTAATCTGTTTTCAAGTTGTTGTAAATATTTCATACACATTTCTTGTGAATTCTTTTTAAAACCACCTTTTGATTAACAATAAAATATTTGTTGTTTTAATTACTTTGAATTTTAATGATTGGTTAGCAGCGCCTGGGGAAAGTATAACAATAGTTTGCCCATGACTTATATATATATGTATATATATATATATGTATGTATGTATATATATATATATATATATATATATATATATATATATATATATATATATATATATATACACATGCATATATATTTGTACAAAAACAGTACAAAAAGTATAAAAACCGTGCAAAACAGCGCCGGGGGGTTGTAAATTTAAAGTAACTAAAATAGAATGCTATATATATATATATATATATATATATATATACATATATGCATGTACACACACATATATATGTGTATATGTATATAGGTCAGTGATCCTCAACAGTTGGACCGTGGTCCATGTCCGGACCAAGCGACGTGTCCGTCTGGACCCAACACAAATTTTTTTTTGGGGGGGGGGGTTAATCAATCCAACAAAACAATACATAATGCAATCAAATTCCAAAACCAAACCCGACCCATATATATATATATACAGAGCTAACGCCACAGGCACAGTGCATTGAACATTTCACACCTGCCCACAAGAACTGATCCCAGGTCAGATGTGCACCTGCCCATAACAATTGATCCAAGTCATATGTGGACATGGGCCACAAAAACTGATCTCAGGTCAGATGTGCACCAGCTCACAATAACTGATCCCAGGTCAGATGTGCACCTTCCCACAAGAACTGATCCCAGGTCAGATGTGCATCTGCCAACAAGAACTAATCCCAGGTCAGATGTGGACATGCCCACAAGAACTGATCCCAGGTCATATGTGCACCTGATCAAAAGAACTGATCTTAGGTCAGATGTGGACATGGCCACAGGAACTGATCTCAGGTCAGATGTGCAGCTGCCCACAATAACTGATCCCAGATCAGATGTGCACCTGCCCAAAATAACTAATCCCAGGTCAGATGTGCAACTGCCCATAATAACTGATCCCAGGTCATATGTGGACATGGGCCACAAGAACCGATCCCAGGTCAGATGTCCACCTGCCCACAATAACTGATCCCAAGTAAGATGTGGACATGACTACAAGAACTAATCCCAGATCAGATGTGCAGCTGCCCACAAGAAATAATCCCAGGTCAAATGTGGACATGGCCACGTTAACTGATCCCTGGTCAGATGTGCATCTGCACAAAATAACTGATCCCAGGTCATATGTGCACCTGCTCAAAAGAACTGATCTTAGGTCAGATGTGGACATGTCCACAAGAACTGATTGATCCCAGGTCAGATGGGCACCTGCCCACAATAACTGATCCCAGGTCGGATGTTCTCCTGCCCACAATAACTGATCCCAGGTCAGATGTGCACCTGACATTATAACTGATTCCAGGTTATATGTGGACATGGGCCACAAGAACTGATTGATCCCAGGTCAGACGTGCACCCGCCCACAATAACTGATCCCAGGTCAGATGTTCTCCTGCCCACAATAACTGATCCCAGGTCAGATGGGCACCTGACATTATAACTGATTCCAGGTCATATGTGGACATGGGCCTCAAGAACTGATCTCAGGTCAGATGTGCACCTTCCCACAATAACTGATCCCGGGTCAGATGTGCACCTGCCCATAATATATATATATATATATATATATATATATACACATATATATATATATATATATATATATATATATATATATATATATATATAGGCAACACTAAATTGGCCCTAGTGTGTGAATGTGAGTGTGAATGTTGTCTGTCTATCTGTGTTGGCCCTGCGATGAGGTGGCGACTTGTCCAGGGTGTACCCTGCCTTCCGCCCGATTGTAGCTGAGATAGGCGCCAGCGACCCCCGCGACCCCGAAAGGGAATAAGCGGTAGACAATGGATGGATGGATATATATATATATATATATATATATATATATATATATATATGTATATATATATATATATATATATCCATCCATCCATTTCTACCGCTTATTCCCCATATATATACACACACACACACACACATTTATGTATATAAAGCACTGTAAATGGCAGAACAGCACCCCCACCTGGCTACAAAGTCGCACCAGAGATAATGCACAACATCATTCAGCGCGGTGCAAAATACTGCATATATTGTTGGTCGTTGCAAATATACATTTAATTATTGAACATATTGTGGGTGAAATTATTATACCAATACGATAACCATCTCGTGGTCGATCATTAACTTCTCGATAATCCTCGTCTGGCAACGTTGTTGTGCATTCCCACCAGCTTCTTCACAACCAGACGGAGGCGCCATATAGCCAACGTTGCCAGTTGTTTTCCAACATTTTTGTTAGTTTATTTAAAAGTAAAACTGCATTATACTGTATACTGTAGTTATACTAATCACGGTTGGTGGTAATGTTTTACTCTAGCAACTGGTCCTGAGCAACATTAAATCTGGGATATATGATATTTAATACTATTCCAAACAACGTTAATTTAAATCCCCTGGCACGATAATTTGTCATTTCCCTTCTGGCAACGTTGCTATATGTCCGAAATTAACATAATTAAGAACAAAACTGATCTGATGCCTTTTCCGTGATTACTGATTAATTTATGTAATTATTAGACTGTAGATAATAAAGTGGGTTGTAAGAGCATGGTGAGAAGTTATCAGGAAGAAAGATAAGTGTTTTGTAGGCGGGACTCTTTTATTATTTTTGAAAAAGTCATTACCCTTTGGACTTTTAATGGCTGATAAAGCTTTACTTTTCTCGGCCACCCGTCCTACTTAAACAAACATATCTCAACCTAAAGCCTTCTTCTTGCCATGGTAAGTTCTTTATTATCATTAACTTACATTATGCAATCATGGAAATGTTGTAGTTTGTGAATTGATATTTGAAATTTGTTGTTTAATTGCCTTTTAGCTAGCTACTAGCTAATGTTAGCAAACATTTTATCTCATTATCATGATTATTATTATTACTACTAATACAAACCCCGTTTCCATTTGAGTTGGGAAATTTTGTTGGATGTAAATATAAACGGAATACAATGATTTCTAAACCATTTTCAACCCATATTCAGTTAAATATGCTACAAAGACAAACTGATAAACATTTGTTTTTGTTGCAAATAATCATTAAGAATTTGATGCCAGCAACACGTGACGAAGAAGTTGGGAAAGGTGGCAATAAATACTGATAAAGTTGAGGAATGCTCATCAAACACTTATATGGAAGATCCCACAGGTGTGCAGGCTAATTGGGAACAGGTGGGTGCCATGATTGGGTATAAAAGCAGCTTCCATGGAATGCTAAGTAATTCACAAACACGGATGGGGCGAGGGTCACCACTTTGTAAGCAAATTGTCGAACAGTTTTAGAACAACATTTCTCAACGAGGTATTGCAAGGAATTTAGGGATTTTGCCATCTACGGTCTGTAAAATCATCAAAAAGTTCAGAGAATTTGGAGAAATCACTGCACGTAAGCGATGATATTACAGACTTTTGATCCTTCAGGTGGTACTGCATCAAAAAGCGACATCAGTTTGTAAAGGATATCACCACATGGGTTCAGGAACACTTCATAAAACCACTGTCAGTAACTACAGTTGGTCGCTACATCTGTAAGTGCAAGTTAAAGCTCTACTATGGAAAGCCAAACCCATTTATCAACAATATCCTGAAACGCCGCCGGCTTGGCTGGGCCCGATCTCACCTAAGATGGACTGATGCAAAGTGGAAAGTTGTTCTTTGGTCTGAAAAGTCCACATTTCAAATTCTATTTGGGAAAAAAAGGACGTGGTGTCCTCCAGAACAAAGAGGAAAATAACCATTCGGATTGTTATAGGCGCTAAGTTTAAAAGCCAGCATCTGTGATGGTTGTCGTGTTATGGGTTGTAATGATCAGACGCTTTATATAAGCAATGTGTTTATTCCAACCAGCCTCATTCGCATAGGATTCAAAGTGTGTGTCACAACAATAAGCGTCATTATGTCACATCCGGTGAGGGACATCCTGTATGATGTGTCAGAATAAAGGCATAACAGATAACACCACATCTCCCATTCTAGAAAACTGAACAGACTGTAACAATTACAGCTGTATGTCAGATAATGTAAATCTGTAAAACTTTGCATGAAATATAACATATGTATTCACTCAGAATGGAATTATGGACTTCTAGGACTTCTCAAGAAAAACAACAAAAACAAACATAGTCAGGCAATAACTTTGGAGGTAAATAGTGTAACCCTGAGAATTCAAAACATTCAACAGTCTTTCTTGTTTCACATCATTTTTTTTTTTTCAACTTTTTTTCCACATTTGTTTCTCTCTCCCTGTCTCGCCGTTCACAAGCCCAGTCCGTTAGGTTTTCTCACCACTCTGCCACACCTAGTGGTAGGACCATGTGTGTGCGTATGTACGGTTGTAATGATCAGACGGTTTATATATATATGCAATGAGTTTATTCCGACCAGCCTCAGTCGCATAGGATTCAAAGTGTGTGTCACAACAACAAGCGTCATTACGTCACATCCGGTTAGGGACATCCTGTATGTTGTGTCAGAATAAAGGCATAACAGATAACACCACAATGGTATGGGGGTGAATTAGTGCCCAAGGCATGGGTAACTTACACATCTGCGAAGGCACCATTAATGCTGAAAGGTCCATACAGGTTTTGGAGCAACATTTGTTGTCATCCAATCAACGTTATCATGGACACCCCTGCTTATTTCAGCAAAACAAGTGTTACAACAGCGTGGCTTCGTAAAAAAAGAGTGCGGGTACTTTCCTGGCCGGCCTGCAGTCCAGACTTTTCTCCCATGGAAAATGTGTGGCGCATTATGAAGCGTAAAATACGACAGCGGAGACCCCGGACTGCTGAACGACTGAAGCTGTAAATAAAACAAGAATAGGAAAGAATTCCACTTTCAAAACTTCAACAATTAGTTTCCTCAGTTCGCAAACGTTTATTGAGTGTTGTTAAAAGAAAAGGTGATGTAACACAGTGGTGAACATGTCCTTTCCCAACTACTTTGGCACGTGTTGCAGCCATGAAATTCAAAGTTAATTATTATTTGCAAAAAAAACCCAAAGTTTATGAGTTTGAACAACAAATATCTTGTTTTTGTAGTGCATTCAATTGAATATGGGTTGAAAAGGATTTGCAAATTATTGTATTCCGTTTATATTTACATCTAACACAATTTCCTAACTCATATGGAAACGGGGTTTGTATTATTATAATATTATGTTAGGTACTAACCTACCAACCGAGTAAATGTAATTTGTAGGCACCATTTTACAAGATACTATGATGTTAATACAGTCAAAAATAACAATCAATTTGTATATTGGTCATCTTGATTAAATAGGTTTAACCAGGTGTGTCCTACTCTTTTTTTTCTGAAAACCACAGCGAAATTTTGAAAAATAGAATTTACTCATCACATGTTTTTTATTTTGTATTAAACATGCTAAAACTATTTTATTCAGCTCAGTGGCCTTGTGGTTAGAGTGTCCGCCCTGAAATTGGTAGGTCGTGAGTTCAAACCCCGGCTGAGTCATACCAAAGAGTATAAAAATGGGACCCATTACCTCATGCTTGGCACTCAGCATCAAGGGTTTGAATTGGGGGTTAAATCAACAACATGATTCCCGGGCGCGCCCACCACTGCTGCTCACTGCTCCCCTCACCTCCCATGGGGTCAACATGGGGATGGGTCAAATGCAGAGGATAATTTCACCGCAACTAGTGTGTGTGTGACAATCATTGGAACTTTAACTTTAACTTTTTTAACTATTCAAACATTCAATATTTCAACATTTTCTCTTTTCAACGTTGGCCCTATTCCTTTTTCTTGATATTGGTTTAGTTTGGTTGAAATATACTTTGAACACGTATGCAATTACAAGTGATATATCATCAGTGTTGGCAATAACGCACTTTTTGTGTCTTTTAATGCGTTGAAAATTAGAAAAGACGCGAAATTACGGAAGTCCACTTAGGACGCTTTTTTTTAAAAAACGATTTTTGCTTTCCGCCAGCGTTTTGTTTAACGTATTTTCCGGACTATAAGGTTGAGTTCACCCACCTCACCGAATACTGCATTTGTTTTCCTTTGTGTTATTTTTTTTTTATGAACTAACTAACGTTTATGACAACCTTTTTCCAAAACACAATATAGAATGTGAGATATAACATACATTTATTGTTTGTTTTCAAAACATTTACAAAAAAGTGGGAACCCATTTTTATGACTTGATAGAGTCCCTGGGACCCCATTTTGAAGATTCCTAGCGCCAACACTGATCATGAAGTTTACATACAGTATTTACATTTCTCTTTACAACATGTTCAAAAATGAGTAGAAAGAATCCTTTATTTGTATATAAATGCATAGTAAATGTGTATTTGATAAAAGTCTGCTCTTTGGTCTAATCCAGTGGTTTTCTGACTTTTTTCCCCCCAAGTACCACTTCAGAAAACATTTCAAGTACCACCAAATGACCAACATTATAATACAGTACCGTAGTAGGCCTAAGTATTCTTTAATAAAAAAGCAGAAGTTTTATTTAGCAAGCATATTGTAGCATTACACACTGTTTGAACAGCAACACATGTTTTTTGTATATAGGAAAATACAACTATTACATTACCGTACAACATTTGATTAAGTGATTCTTTGGCGTAGCAGCACGGTGGTACAGGCCCTAGTGCATGTTCATATATTCCCATTTAGATCAAAAATGTCTTATAATTCTTGCGAAAAAATGGGTGGGGTGGGGTTTTGTGTCGTTCTCGACAATTTCTGGTCCTAAATGGCGGTCAAAGTGTCCCAGTTTGTCGGATTATATTCTCAGCTATCTCCTTTCTAGGTGAGATGCATGATTTATGATTTACAATAAATTTATAGTAAGCAGGGAAGCAAGGAAACAGCAGACCACTCGATGATGTAAACATAAGCACACACGGAAGTGATTACATCGCTGCTATAAATAGTTAATCTTCGTTAGTGCTTATGATAACTTGCTTAATATTCAAGTCACGAAATGTAAATGGAGTATTTTTGGTGATTTTTGAATGCTTATTTATCAAATTTCATGGGTGGAATAGTGGAGCTCCCATTGACTCTGCTGTGAATGGACTTGTATTTACATTTATTTAATATTTAGAATGCATTAAAAAAAAATCCGTCCCTTCATTATGTCTTTCATAATGATTGTGAACGACTGGCAAAATTCCCCAAAAAGTTCAGTTCCCCTTTAAGGACCCCATCACAGTAAATGGCAGCCATCAGAGGACTGTTTTCCAAGAGTGAATAACATGAAATGAATGTATAAGAATTGATTACACAATTGCTGATGGATTGGATTGCTATATATATATATATATATATATATATATATATATATATATATATATATATATATATATATATATATATATATATATATATATATACATGTATGTATAAATATCTATACTGTAAAAATATCTGTAGATTTTACTGTAAATAATTATCTGTAAATCTATAAGTTTATAATTATTCAGAATGCGCAATGTGATTTATCAAGGCTGACACTGTAGTGCGAGTGCTATTTTGGATCTTTAAAAAACTGGCAGCTTCGTTGCCAGAATTTTACCAAAAAAATGTACAATGGTTTTTACGGCATATTGCTGTAAATTTGTAAAACGGCACTACTGATTTTTTTGTTTACATCAAAATCTATGATTGTTGTTTTTATGGTGTATTACTTTATTATAAATGGGAACATGGTACGACTGTAATTTTTTTATTAGGAAAATACTGGCCACTGATCTTTTTTAATTTTTACATATGATGGATAACTTGCTTTGAAACCAAGCAAATATTAAGGTATTTATTTCTATTTTAATAAAAAAAATGTTTGGAATGTATGATATATTTTTTGCATTACAAGACAGTATTGAAGTTTAAAATATATGCAATTGCATGCAGTAGATGTATTTGTTTCTGTCAAAAAAGAAAGAAACAAATACATTTAGTAAGAAAATATAAAGTACTTTTTTGACCCACACAATTTACAGGGCAATGTCAATTGTACAATGATGTGTCCGGCCTAGAGTTTGAAACCTACGTCTTAAATGTCCCTTCATATGTGTTAGTTATTCTGACTGATATAGATTTTTATGGACAACACTTGAATTAAAATGGCTTCACATAGGTGATTTGTTACTATACCCTTTGGAGTTTGCATTATACATGTGTGTGTATTTGTGACTCTGGGAGGGCACCAACCCCAAACATGTATACAGATCTCAGGAAGGGGATGTGACGTGTGTATGTTTCCGACCAACAATAAACCATTGTTAAATGTTGCTGGGAAACAGTGCTCAGGAGACACAGACCTTGAGAAACTGAGAATTGTGACAAAAATACTGGGAGTCAAGCTGACCTTTACAGTGTATGAAGCTGAGGATGATCTAAGCTGCGGCCATGAGCTCATTGGTGACATTTTATCCGGAATATTTTCACATTTTTCTCAGAAATATGAATGTGACAGTAAGCTGCTCTGGTATTAGTGTAACAAAACATCTTCCTTCCTTTTTGCAGTCATGCAAGACGTGGATGGAGGAAACGTTCTCCAAGAGAGAATGTGTGAAGTTTATCCCTTCATCTCGAGATCTACACAGGTATAGACACAGCGATTGTTTACACTGTTGAGCTCTAAATTGCAAGATTTAGTGATGATATAATCTTTGTGCTGATCTTTTATGTATTTATTTGTTTGTTAGTTATTTAGTTAGCAACATCCCTGAAAAAGTTATGTCATGGGCGGATTTTAATTTAACTTTCAGGAAATGTCATACATGGGATAAAGCACAATTGATTAAATTTTTTGGGTGATCCGGATCACCATCTGGATTGAGGATGTTTTAAAATGTTCCTTTACTATTGGGCGATAGTTAAGTGCTTTTGTAGTTTATTATTTTTTTGTGCACACAGTTCTTCTTTTCAGAAAAAGGCACCATGTTGGCGCTTTGTTAACTTGAAATTTCACATTTATTACAGATGCATCCCAGTGTGTCAAGTATGCCAAAACTTGATCAGGTACGATTTACTGAAAAAATATTTGCTACCCCGAATGGTGGTATAAAATGCATGAATGGATATACTTGTATGTCAGACTCATTACAACATATTTCAACCAGAAGAATTACTTCCCATTCCAGTGAAAATACAGTAGGCTATAGTTCAATACTACAGGGCCTGATTTACTAAAGGTTAATGTTTACTAAGACTTGTGCAAACTTGATAGCGCACGCAAAGCTGATGTACTAGATTTGTGTGCAGAGGATTGCAGGATAAGGAGTGCAATCCATTTACTGTGTCTGTCTTCATGTGTATATAGAATTTATGTTGATCATCGAAACACCCATAATACTGGGAGGAGGGGTTGCAAATATAATTTTTCAGCATGCGCAACATCATTTATTAAGGCTGAGCTCTACGTGCAAACCGGCAAAGTTACACAAACGACTGTGAGAAAAAAGATGATTGTGTTCCAAAAACGAACAATAGACAGATAATCCCTCCTCCGTGTGTGTGTGTGAACATACTGTATTTGAGCTGTCAGAAATAAAGATATTAGACAAATTATCTTTTCAGAAATATAATTTTATAGTTTTGTAGTGTTGGCTTATTAAGAGCTGATTAAAAAAAATCCAATTGATGTGTTTTGGTGTTTGCTGACATTTCTTTTTAATGTTGTTAGTTTTTCTATTTCGGAAATACATTATTATAATACATGTACTATATGAAAAAAGGTCTTGCAATATGCATTTTTTTGCACCTGGATCATTCCAGACTCATGAATGCCCTATTGCAGGGGTCCCCCAAACTACGGCCCCACCTTGTTACTCTCGGTGTCTCCTAGCCGCTCAGGCATATGATATTGTCTAAAAATGCATTTTCTCATCGATAACGTAACATCATTGCACTCACGCCGCAGTTTCGGGCGAGCACGCAGCAAGTGCGCACTCTTTCAGTCAATTAGTGCGCAAGGAATATATATATATATATATATATATATATATATATATGTATATACAGCGTATACATACACACTGTGAAACCTTTGGTATTTTTGCCCAAGGTTATCATAACGTCAGGACTTCATATCTCAACCTTGCCTCGTTTTGACGGACTCCCTCACCACCCTACTAATTGTAAACTGTCAATTGTCTAGGTGCTGCTGTGGTCGTTTGATAGTGGAACACTCTTGGCAAGAGTCCCCTCCCCCCACAGTCATCTCTCCTGGTCCTGGTCAGGATGAAACGGAGGACTGGTCCATGGAACGCCACACCAGTGTCAGTCCCACAGACTCCTATGGGACCATAGACTTTCAGGACAATGCAACACGCGTCTGTCGGGCTAAGGTCAGTGTTTTGACAGTGCAGTATGTGGGCTCAAGGCCAATAAAGGTCGCTTCTTTCTTTCTTCAAAAGTCACGGTTAACGCTTGTTTCAGCGTTAACCCCAGATGGGTTAAGACTTGATCGTATCTTTTACTAGACAATTATGGTGGCAATCAGCAAAGTGAGCCAGAATAGAACATCTAGAGATGCCAATAGATATTTGCAGTAATTCCATGTGTATCTTCTACAGTTTGTGCGTGTGGCTGTGGACACAAAGCCAGAGGCGCTTCTCCAACTGATGCTGAAGGAGTGGCAGATGGAGAGACCCAAGCTCCTATTCACTGTCCATGGAGGCTGTGAAAACTTTACCCTCCCTCCCAAAGTCAAACACTCCTTCAGTAAAGGTCTGATAACGGCAGCTCGCAGCACAGATGCATGGATACTTACTGATGGTATCAATACTGGTAAGCGGTTTTTTTTTACATAATAGTTTGTGATCAGTGTGCTTAAAATAGTAACTAAGATTTTTTGAATTATGTTTTATAAATAATAATTCTTTATAAGTAACAGTATTTAACTTTGTTGGCAGTAACACATTGAAATGTTGCCACAGAGGATGATATTTGATGTCAAGATGGGCTGAGTTAAATTTCACATTTGTATAATTTGGATAGTTAGATGCTTTCTGTGCAATCATCTACTGCTGGTAACTTCTTTAGGTGTGTCCAAGTATGTGGGTGAGGCAGTGAAAACCTTTGGTGGCCACAACTTGAGGAAGAGGAACACGGTTGGGATCACACCATGGGGAGTGATTGACAACAACACAGACTTAATAGGAAGTGATGTGAGGAATCTAATTGTGTTTTAACAATATTCAATAATATTTGAAAGTTTTTAGTAATACACCACACATCTTTTGCACGCTGCTTTACGTGATTTAGGTCTTCAGGCCCTACCAGCCACTGGGGAACCCTTTGAGCAAGAGAGCCTGTCTTAATAGTTTTCACTCCCACTTTCTCCTCGTGGATGATGGAACTTTGGGGAAATATGGTTGCCAACAAGGCCTCAGGAGGAAGCTGGAGAAACACATTCAGCTACTGAAGATCCACCCTCGTGAGTAGTGTGTTTTTCACAACAAAGACAAAGTGGGAAAAGCAGAACGGTCTCGGTGTCACTTCTTTGCCTGTCTTTTCCCCTAAGCAGTAAAGTTGTCAAAATGTACTAACATAACTGACTCTATCACTTTGTTTTACTATCCCTCTATAGGGTTATTGTTTATATATTAGCTACTAAAAGTGTCAAATCGGCCTAAACGATGCCCGAACCAAAAAGAAAACAAACATTTTGTCCAAAAGCATCTTTTTATTTTTATGCAATTTTGTGACATGCAAGTTGAACAAAATACTAGTTTAGATCCTAACAAAATGATATAAATAAAATAAAAAATGAATAAAATCAATTGAGCGAATGGAAGTTAAGTGTGGCTTCACGGTGGCAGAGGGGTAAGTGCGTCTGCCTCACAATACGAAGGTCCTGAGTAATCCTGGGTTCAATCCCGGGCTCGGGATCTTTATTTGTGGAGTTTGCACGTCCTCCCCGTGAATGCGTGGGATCCCTCCGGGTACTCCGGCTTCCTCCCACTTCCAAAGACGTGCACCTGGGGATAGGTTGATTGGCAACACTAAAATTGTCCCTAGTGTGTGAATGTTGTCTGTCTATCTGTGTTGGCCCTGCGATGAGGTGGCGACTTGTCCAGGGTGTACCCCGCTTTCCACCCGATTGTAGCTGAGCGCCCCCGCGACCCCAAAGGGACTAAGCGGTAGAAAATAGATGAATGGATGGAAGTTAAGTGTAATAAACTGTATGTGTTGTCATATTCCATCCATCTATCAATTTTCTACTGCTTGTCTTTCTGGGGGTCACTGTAGCCTATCTCAGCTTCATTTGGGTGGAAGGCGGGGTAAACTCTTGACAAGCCGCCGCCTCATCACAAGGCTAACATAGATCGACAAAATTCACACTCACATTCAGACACAAGGGCTAATCTAGTGTTGCCAATCAACCTATCCCTACGTGCATGTCTTTGGAGGTGGGAAGAAGCTGTAGTACCCAGAGGGAACCTACGCAGTCACAGGGAAACATGCAAAGTCCACAAAGAGATCAAACCCAGGACCTTCCCATTTTGAGGCACCAGCACTTTAACCCCTTTACCACCATACTGCCATTATTGTCATATTAATATTCAGATTTCTGGTATTTATAAACGCATCTTGTCCTGAGTGTGATTGGTGTGTAATGAGGAATTGTTGTCTTGCTGGTATGGAGAGCGGCCGAGAAACATATTTGCGAGTTTGGAACTGACTACTGCTGTTGGCAAGGGTCTGTAATTAAGTGTAAAAGGGGATCTGCAAAGATTGTTGTTGGAATATATACATATATGGAAATTGTTGTTGTCAAATCATTTGGTTCATGAGTTTAACGGTGTGCTTGCATGCAGTTTTTTAAGCCTCTGAGCACTGAGATGTGGAGTATTTTCTTTAACAGTGGGTCATTTGTGATGTCAGAGATTGAGATGGTATTTATGTGGACATTCTCGGACATGCTGTGTCGGCAAACCTCTCTCTTTGGGGAGTTGAAACAGCTTTGACTGCTGCCGCTAAAGAGCTTCTATATATTTTTTTCTTGTTACATGCCTGCTGTATGTCTATAGAATATATACTCTAAAATCAATATTTCCTTATTTAATTGTCCACGACATTTGGGCGACTCCAACAGAAAAAGACATTACGACATGGTTTGGGCCGCGGCCCGGTACCAATCGGGCCACGGCCCGGTACCAATCGGGCCGCAGAATAATTTTTTATTCATTTTTATTTAAAAAATAAAAATAATTTTTAATTGTTTTATTTTTTTATTTTTTTAATCAAACACACATAAAAACACAATATACACTTACAATTAGTGCACCAACCACAAAAACATCCCTTTTTCATGACAAAAACGTCCCTGTTTCATGACAAGAAAAAAAAAAAATAAATAAAATAAAAAAATAAAAAATTAAAGTCACAATGGCAGATTTGTGGGCACAGAAAAACAATTTTTGCAAGCACATATATGCAATTTTGAGAACAAAATAATCTCAAGTGATAACTATAACTGGGCCAATACAAATGTATTTTGTGCTTAATTAATGTGCAGACATGCAGACATGTTAATTTAGCACAAAACACATTTATATCCGCTCAAAATATTTTATTTTTCACTTGAGTTTAATTTCTTAAACTAGCATGTCCTGTACGTGCTTGCAAAATAACATTTTCTGTACTCAAAATTGGCCTTAGCAACCTCAAAATTAAAGCACAAATATAACTCCATAATTACCATCGTTTACATCGCACCAAGTTTTTGTATCTATCCTTCTGGGCTCTACTGGTGTACCAAGCACAGTGGTATAGTAGCTAAAATAAAATCAAAACTGTATTAAATTAAGAATTGCATGAAAAGTCCCCAAAACATACATTATCTCAGATAAATTAAAAAAAAATTTGTAATAAGCAACTGTCCTCTATTGTTATATTTTATCCTCTATGGTTTGTCCCACTTGACTTTATTGGCGAAACATGCTGTATTGTGCGACTGCAATACTACACTGTTTACACCTCCACACGCTGCCGTGGACACTGCTCCAAACCATATTGTGTGCTAAACAGTGTTTTATTATATTCTCTCTTTAGGATTGAACCAAAGGGTGCCGATGGTCTGTGTGGTAGTTGAGGGCGGCCCTGTCCTTGTGTCCACAGTGCTGGACTATGTCAGCAATAACCCTCCTGTGCCGGTGTTTGTATTTGAAGGATCTGGCAGGGCTGCTGACCTCCTTGCTTTCTTCCACAAGCAGACTGCTATTGACAGGTGTGTATTGTATACACAGGTAATATTAGCGGTGGATGATCTCATGATTTGTGTTAAAAAAAAATAATACCCACACTCACACATTGCAATGTTGCCTGTGATTCATGAAATGTGTACAACTTGGCAAACATATTTACATTGAAATCTTGTTTTCCAGAGAGTTAGATGCCGATATTAAACAGGACTTCCTTGTACGGATCAGAGAGGTGTTTGGAGTAGATAGAGAGGAAGCATCTCGCCTCTGTACTCTCCTCCTGGAATGCATGGATCACAGACAATCTGTAGGTGAAAATGCAATTAAATGTAATATGTTATGATTGGCACTTAAATCCACTGATGTATTTCACTATGTATTTTAGATCACCATATTTGATTCTGAGTCAGATGACCATGTGGCCCCAGATGCAGCCATTTTGACCACCACGCTCAAGGGTATTGAACTCAACTTTTTGACATTTAAACTCACCAGGATAGCACAACACATTAGTAAACAAAACATCAATCAACAAGGTGTAAAACAAGTGTGTTTAAGTGTTCCATTTGTCTATGTAATAAACAGGCACAAAAGCCAGCTCTGCAGAGCAGTTGAATGTGACTCTAGCTTGGGACAGGGCTGACATTGCACAGAAAGATGTTCTCGTGCATGGACAACATTGGCAGGTACGACTGAAGACTGTGGCTGCATTTACACAAGTTAATGCATAAACTCTGATATATATATTTTGGCTTCAATATCACTGCACTGTACTGCAAATGTGTGGCTCTATTTTTTTTGTTTGTGGCCCTTGCATTTCAGTCTTGAATATTAATTATTTATTATTATTAGACTTCTGCGGTCTCTCCGCACAAACTTTGGTGTGACAGAGAGCCAGCAGTTGGTTTCTAGCGCTAACATAGCCATGGCCGAAAGGCCCCCCTGCAGGAAGATTAAACATTTCACAAAAAATCACCAAAAAGCCGTCATGAAAGTGCCACCAGCCCTTGTTGAGCAGTGTCGAAAGGACCCGAACCAAAACTAAAAAACACACAAAACAACAAGACATCAAAAATACAAAAATATGACACATGAGCGCAGAGCTCCTGCAACCAGCAGCCACTACAGCGGTGCCATCTTGGGGGAAAAAAATCTATTGAGGGTTAAGCCTCTTCTGTCTTTAAAACCTAGTGACACCTCTTTTTTGTATTTTTATAAAAGGTCCTTATGTGCTAGGTGATGTAAAAGTGGCTTTTTGGTCATTGTTCATGTTGTAAATATTTCCGTAGTAACATTAGTTTGACATTTTATGATTTTATGGAACTGAAAATAATAGGGTATTCAACTGACCTAACTTATTTTCCTATTTAGTGCTGCCCCCTGATTGTGTAATCCTCTGTGTCAAGGTGGGTTCCTTGGAAAAAGCCATGCTGGATTCTCTGGTGATGGACCGTGTCAGTTTTGTCAAACTGCTGATTGACAACGGCATGACAATGAGTCGCTTCCTCAACGTGGGTCGCCTGGAGGAGCTTTATAACATGGTAACTATATATATTTACTATAAATATATAAACTTATCTAGGAGTAATTGCTGCTTTCATTTTGTGCGTAGTTATGCTTTTCTTCTTGTTTTTATGTGGCCTTCTCTTCATGTACAAACAGAAGAAAGAAACTTATTTTGTTTACAATGCTTGAAGTGCAACAGTGATTTTGACTGAAATCGCAATGATGAACTAACTGTCCCAAATATATTGTGTGCTTTTGGGTCATTTGCATTCAGCAGTTGTTTAGGATGCTTTTGAGATCATAGGATGCTTTGTCATGTGTGCGCTTGCTTTCTCTCCATTCTCAGTTACCTTCATCTTTTGCGTATCAAGAAATGTTTACTTATTTATAACCTCTGGATAATAAGTTCCTCTAAGAAGCAAATTACTGTTGCTGCACATATAACATTTGGACTTCTGTCTTATTGCCACATCATTAAAAAGTAACCATAGTGTTTTTTGTCCTAACAAAACACAAGTGTGTGTTCATTATTAATAATAATTATGTAATTTTTTTCAGCCCCAGGGCCACACAGGCCATTTTCTTCACCACCTTGTAGAGGATGTGAAACAGGTAAGTGTAAGGATGATACAGAAATGTTACATTTAGGGAGAAAGTTTCATTAGAATACTGTATGTGTGCATATTTGTTTTACATATGTATAATATTTATTTACTTATTGTGGTGTGTATGTGTACTGTATGTGTGTGAGCAGACCTCTCTTCCTCTAGGTTACCGGCTTTCTCTCATTGACATGGGCTTGGTTATAGAGTACCTCATAGGAGGAGCATACCGCAGCACTTATACACGCAAACACTTCCGAGCTACTTACAACCAACTGCAAAACAAGGTGAACTTAATTTGTTGTCTATTAGAAATGTTTTCTAGTAATGCTCTCTGCTTTATTATGATTACAGGAAGGTAAACGAGTCAGTACGTTTTCCTTGTCCAAACAAAAAAGAGGAATGATACCAAACTTGCAGAAAAGCAAAAGTCATCAGGACCCCCATTTCTTTAGAACTGCTCAGCCTTACAAATGCAAGGTGGGTCAGAGATTATTTTAATATTTTAGTAAGGAAGGTTTTATCAAATCTGGTACACTTATCTGCCATATATCTGTATGAACTATACTGCTATTTGGATGTTATTCCCTCACTTGGATTCAAAACTGATCCCTTGAGTGATTCAGCATGCAATCAAGGTACTGACAACCAGCCCATTATGTATTCATACACTCCATACATTGTCGATACACTCCATACATTGTCGAGTGACAATAACGATCTTCTTTTTCTTCTTCGTCTACGATTTACATTTCTGCTCCAATGTGTGCATGTTCAAAATATTGGTAATATGCTTGGCCCGACAGCAATGTTGGAATGATTCAAAACTAATATGTAATTTAGAAATGCAGCATGTGTTACATTTTGATGTTACCTCTTGATATGGAGAAATGGTAGGCTAGATGGTGTTATCAATAACGTCTTTCTTTAAAGGGGACCTATTTCGTTTCTAATCCACATTTAACACACTTCCTTATGGTGTGGATAATATTTACACTTTTGTGTAAATGTTGTACCACAGTCACATTTTTTAACACCCTTTCTGAGTATCACTATGGTTCGATTTTGGGGGCTGTTTTTTTAGATTAAAATAAATGTGCAATCAAATGTACACCTTTAACGTCATCACCACTAATTTTTTTTCAGACACAGTCGAAAATAAACTCAATAGCATATCTCAATGCGTGTTGCACATCGGTGTTATTGTGCGCATGCCACGGTCAGATGAAAATAATACTTTATCCACAACTATATTTATGTGCTAAGCCTAACACAGCTTTATTGAAAACTGTAAATGAACTCCCTGTATTTACAACCGCTTTTGCAAAATAAACAAAGACTCAATTGACTCACAGCGTTATCTCTTGTGATTCTTTAACACAACCTTGTAGTTAATTTGGAATGGTGCCGTATTACAGCAGTAGTTTAGCGGCCAATCTATTTTAGCACTGGCACACGTACACACAATAGTCTATTTCAACAAATACAACAGTATTTTTCTGTTAGAGACATCAGAGCAGGCGGGATGGAATGAAACGGAAGGGGGTGAGATAGGAGGTCATGAAATGAGACGAGAAGGAATGACATTGGAGGCTCCAGGTTGCAGCCAACAAAGTTTGAAGCAAAGAGGGAGGAGGAGCTGACTGAAAGCATATACTAGAATGCCCACACAAGTACGTCTGGCACACTGTGACATCACAGTGCCCAATGTTACAAAAAAAATGCAAAATACAACTTTTGAGTCATGCAATAATGCTTGCAGACTAACGTCACGAGAAAATGAGTAACAACTACCCTATTTTTTGGACTACAAGGCGCACTTAAAATCCCGTAATTTTCTCAAAAATCAACAGTGCACCTTTTAACCCGGTATGCCTAATGCACATATTAATTCTGGTTGTGCTTACCGGCCTCAAAGCAATTTTATTTGGTACATGGTGTAATGATAAGTGTATCCAGAAGATGGCAGTCACACATAAGAGATATGTGTGGACTGCAGGTAAATGCCCCCTGTTCAATAAATTACTCTAGCAAGTACCCGTGAACAAGCAAGCCCAAAACTTATTTGTTTCATTGAGAATATAGAACATTACACACGGCACTCAAAAATGTGTCAAAATGTTTAGTACGATTTTGGTGAGCTACAAAGCCGCACCGCTTGATGGATTGTCAGCGCATTACGGCTACCGTAGTAAGACGTATTGTGCCTTAACATACAACCCCAAAATAACACCTATAAGGAGACAAAATATACAACATAAAGTAGCAAGAAACATGTCAATAATGAATAAAGCAAAACATATTTTGCACCAAAAATCACTTCATATTCTTTACTGCTCACTAGTGTTACCATATCTGAGGTATTGTGTAGAAATATGGGGAAACAACTACAATTGTGCGCTTCATTCACTAACTGTGTTACAAAAGAGATCAATTAGAATAATCCATAATGTTGGATATAGAGAACATACAAACCCTTTATTTATATATAAATTCATATAAAAATATATATATGAATTTCAATATTTGTATTTCTATAGATTCACAAATATTGAAATTCAACGATTTGGTGCATTTACAAACAGCTAAAATTATGTACAAAGCAAACTATAACCTGCTACCCAAGAATGTGCAACAATTCTTCTCAACAAAAGAGGAGAAATATAACCTTAGAGGAAAATCTAATTTAAAACATTTTTAAGCTTGTCAACACTTAAAACCTTTAGCATATCGGTATGTGGAATTAAATTATGGATTGGATTAACCAAATAAATCAAACAAAGCACCAATATGATTCAGTTTAAGATACTGTTCAAACTGTTCACAAAGTACAAAGAACAATAATTATGATGAACATCTGGAACCTTTTTTTATTTTTCTGATATAAAGATTATTTATGTATTCAATATTTGTTTACTTACTATGGTATATTATTTATTTATTATTTATGTATTCACTGTTATGTTACAGAGAACAAAGAAATGGGATAAAATTGCTATGGTATGAAAAGGAGTAGAATTAAATAAGCTCTGCTTCTTCTTACTCCTTTTCGGACGTGCTGTAATGAAACAACTGGAAATATGTGATGCATTACATTGTATTGCATTCATGTTCGAAATAAACTGAAACTGAACTGAACATATTATCTGACGTTTTGTTTTGACCTATTATGCAAAACCAACTTTTCTTACCTATTGCTTTCTGCTATTGTGTATTTGGGATCTGCATAAGTCACGAAAATGTGTGCAGGTCTGCTGTTGTAGTCTGTGCCATGGTCAGTAAATTACTTCTTTTTCTCGATCCTCTTGCCGTGGGGCATTAATCCTATGCTGTTGCCATTTCTCATATAAAGTAGTGTACAGTTCTATCTTATATCACTCAGTAACCTCGCTATGGAAGTGCTAAAAACTACCGGTACAACAAAAATGACGGGATGAATGCACTGTCGAAGTGGAGCCACTTATATAAGACCACCCACAAAACAGCGCATCCCGAAGAGACAGTCAGAAAGCAGTTTGAAGATGGTACGTCAAACATTATCTATTCAATATTTTGACCAAACACTCACTATTACATGTTTTGTAGACAACAAGTATGTGTTTTAAATATAGAAAAAAAAATCATAATAGAAGCCCTGTAATGCGCCTTATAATTCGGTGCGCCTTTTGTATGAAAATAGGTGTGCGGTAATCCAGAAAGGAGGAATATCATCATAGGTCCCTGTTAAAAAAAAGAGTTGCTCACAAGGACTGCATGACAGACAAGAACAGTTCCACTGTCCAACAGAATCCCAAGAACTCCTCAAAGCAAGTACAGGAAGCCATGTAAAGACTTGCACTGCCATGTGAAACACAAAGAATGATCTGACAACAAACACAGAGTCACATGTGAACAAAATACTAATGATAAGTAAATTACTAATCTAACACAGTGCCAAAAAGGAAAAGAACTGTCAATATAGGAAGCCTCAACAGGAAATCACACAAAAACAAAATTATCAGTCGCACTTTTCACACGGAGCATAAAAGCAATCATGTACAGGTAAATGCTGCAAGAAAACGAAAACAAAATAAAAATGCTGCAAATGCCAAAAACACAGAAAACCCCTAAAACAACGTAGCCCGGCAAACTTCCTTTTGTTTTGTGAACAGCATTTCTTAAATGCATGTTTGTTTTTGGCAATTGCAAAAAAAATTTAACATTTGTTTCTGATCTTGCAGTTTGTGGTGTTAGTTTTGTGTTTTTAATAATTTCTGTCTTTTGATGATTTTGAGGTTGCTGCGCCTTTGTCCCTATCAGCCACCATAGTAATGTTAGTTTAAGTGATTTATACTTTCAAAGCGTAACCCTCAAACCTGTCTTTCGTACTTTGACAAATACATCCTGATTTTTGTCCTTTTTAATTTCTTTCTCTAGCCTTGTTCTCCTACAATTTATTTTATCTATATATTTCAATCCAGGACCAAAATATGGCACATGGCACCACTGGAAAGGCTGTGTGGATCCCTGGTATTAGCGAAGCACCGATTGTCTCCTTCAACTTTAACGACCTCTTCGTGTGGGCCGTGCTCCAGCAGCGGCAGGAGATGGCACTGTTCCTGTGGCAGCATGGTGAAGAGGCGCTTGCTCGGGCCGCAGTGGCCTGCAAGCTTTACCGCTCCATGGCCTTTGAAGCACGGCAAAGCAGCATGAATGACAACATTGCAGAACAATTCAAAGCATATTCACTGTGAGTCTTACAAAATAAAAGTCATGATTTTTTAAACTATTTTAAATACTGTTGCATAATTCAATTCCAATGTGTATCTTAAATTAATTCAGTAATGCGGACGTTGTACCGATCCGTTGTGGTGAAGAAGGAGCTGAGCCGGAAGGCAAAGCTCTCAATTTACCGGTCGATCTACGTTCCCATCCTCACCTATGGTCATGAGCTTTGGGTCATGACCGAAAGGATAAGATTACGTGTACAAGCGGCCAAAATGAGTTTCCTCTGCCGTGTGGCGGGGCTCTCCCTTAGAGATAGGGTGAGAAGCTCTGCCATCCGGGAGGAACTCAAAGTAAAGCCGCTGCTCCTTCACATCGAGAGGAGCCAGATGAGGTGGTTCGGGCATCTGGTCAGGATGCCACCCGAACGCCTCCCTAGGGAGGTGTTTAGGGCACGTCCAACCGGTAGGAGGCCACGGGGAAGACCCAGGACACGTTGGGAAGACTATGTCTCCCGGCTCGCCTGGAAACGCCTCGGGATCCCCCGGGAAGAGCTAGACGAAGTGGCTGGGGAGAGGGAAGTCTGGGTTTCCCTGCTTAGGCTGTTGCCCCCGCGACCCGACCTCGGATAAGCGGAAGAAGATGGATGGATCTTAAATTAATAATTTTTATTTTAAGGAGCAGTTTAACTACCTGTTGTCTGTGGTACTGTTTTGTGTTTTCCCTTGCTTGTTCTAGAAATTAATATTACATCGGTTGTGTGTTGTGCCTTAGGGAATTTGGTCAGCTGGCGGTGAATTTATTAGACTGTGCTTTTCGCCAGAATGAGAAGATGGCCATGAAGTTGCTTACTTCAGAGATGGAGGCGTGGAGCCACTTTACCTGCCTGCAAATTGCAGTTTCTTCTTGCCATCGACCTTTTGTGTCGCACTCTTGCACGCAGACACTCCTCACCGATCTCTGGACCGGCCCCCTAAATATGAGGAAAAACTCTTTTTTGAAGGTAACAGGGTTTATTGGAGATGTCATTTTGATTGTATTGCCAGGTGTTGAGATTCTGTTGTTATTAACTCTTTGGATTTTATTGCTTTATTTTAGATAATTTTGAGCCTTCTTCTGCCTCCTGCCATCTTGCTTCTGGAATACAAAAGCAAAGCTGAAATGTGCCATGTGCCCCAGTCTCATGAGGTAATTTTATTTGTACGTGATACTCTAAAGACAGGAGCAACTCACGAGGAAATCGATCACCTGGTAAAATGGCACATATTGTACACAACAAACTGTGTGTCGTCTTTTAACTGGATTTATCATTTGGAATCCCATCTCACAGGGTAATCAGGATGCAGAGCATGGACCGCCAGTCCAGTACAGATGTTGGGATTCAGTTTCTAAATGCCTTTCCCCATTCACTGGGCATTGTGTGTCATGGATCACGAGGCTCTATGAATTTTACACAGCTCCAGTTGTTAAGTTCTGCTTCCATACAGTAGGTGACCTGCATGGTGTCAGGCATGAAAATGCAAAATATGCATTTGTGTGATACAGCAAAAGATACAGTAGACCCATGCCCTTCTTGTCTTATTACATGTTCTATATTTACTATAAATGTATATTTTACAGTATGAATGGGAGAACCTTTCATTGTTTTTTCAAATTAAGTTAATCTTCTTGTGACTGTGTCTGCTGTAGATGTGGTACCTGGCCTTCCTGATGTTATTTTCCTACACCATCTTAGTGAAGATGGGAGATGAACCCAGCATCCAGGAGTGGTTGGTCATTTTGTATATCTTGTCAACTGCAGTAGAGAAAACCAGAGAGGTGAGGAAGCCATCAGGTAGTGGGGTTAAAAAGTGAATAAATATTTAAAGTGAAGTGGAATTACAAGGATTACAAATAAATATCAATAATATATATCCTTCATCAGGTGCTAATGTCAGAGCCAAGACAGCTGAGACAGAAGCTAAAGATTTGGTTCTCAGAGTACTGGAACTTATCAGACTTCATTGCCATCATACTCTTTCTGGCCGGTTTGACAATGCGTTGGCATGATGATCCATTCCGGACAGCCGGGCGGATTACCTATTGTCTGGATATTATATTTTGGTTTGTCAGGGTCATGGATCTGCTGGCTGTCAATCAACATGCTGGCCCTTACCTCACAATGATCACCAAGATGGTGTGTATATATACATATATTATTACTATACTTTATTACTTAATGACATACATTATTATATCTATTACCACTTTATTTAATAGTTCTGTATTTTCTCTATGTTTTCATCCAGACTTCTAACATGTTCTTTATTGTGGTCATGATGGCGATAGTACTACTGAGTTTTGGAGTGTCCAGGAAGGCCATCCTATCCCCGTATGAGGCCCCATCATGGAGCTTAGCTCGTGATGTTGTGTTCCAGCCTTACTGGATGATCTTTGGAGAAGTCTACGCTTCTGAGATCGATCGTTAGTGGTTTAGTAATGATTTGATCTTATTGTGCAATGTAACCTTGATTGCTTTAGCAATGCTAGCCATACTACAATGCAAGGGTCATTGTCTTTACATGTATGCTATTAAGTGGATTGCATTTGTTTGTATTACCAGCATGTGATGATGGTCAGTCATGTCCTCCTGCTTCCTTTCTCACGGCATTCCTTCAGGCGGTCTATATGTTCTTTCAGTACATCATCATGGTCAACATTCTCATAGCGTTTTTTAAGTAAGTACTTAAGCAAAAAAAAAACCAACATGTTTTTTTTGGAAGCCTTTTTATCACAATGGTTGTCTTTTCGTCATCAGCAACATCTACTTTGATATGGCGTCAAAGTCTAACAAGTTGTGGAAGTACAATCGCTATCGTTACATAATGACCTATCAGGACAGACCGTGGCTGCCTCCACCTCTAATTCTCCTCAGTCACGTGACTCTTGGTTTGAGAGCTATTTATAGGCACTTTAACAGGGATGCTGAGGGGGAAGAAAGGGGTTCTGGACTTAGTGAGTATTAGAATGCACAAAAGTAATCAGTTTTCTATAGTCACATTTTGTGTTGACGAAATGTTTTAGTACAAAATTTTGCCTTCTTTTCTCTTATATGTTTCGCCAGAGCTCTACTTAGGCCATGATGACCGTAAGAAGCTTCATGAATTTGAGGAGAAATGTGTAAAGGCCTACATTCATGAGCAAAATGAAGCTCTTCATAGCAGTCAGATGAAGAGGATCAGAGTGACAGCTGACAGGTTGGATTTATAGTGTTGCTGTAACTTACATAAATCCCTGTTTATGCTTTTGTGAATTTGATATTGTACCGTTTGTGCAGTTTTTTGGTTGTTTCGGTGCTTGATTTAGTGTGCATCAGTAGTAGAAACTGATTTGTACAGTATGTGTCCCTCTAGAGCCGAAGAGATGTGCACAATGGTGGGAGAAGTCTCAGAGAAAGTCAACATCATACAGGACAGCCTTGTCGACTTGGACTGTCACCTGGGTCAACTACAAGACCTGTCAGTGCAGGGTGTGGACACAATAACCCTGCTCTCCGCTTCTGATAATCTGCAACAAGAGGAGGCTCGCCTGGTTCAATGCCGGCCAATCACATCATCCCAGCACGTCTTCCCTCACAGCTGGGCTGTTCTCCACAGAAGTGGTGCGGACTGTGATGTGGCTAATATGAAACAGCTGGTTTCCAAGCCTTCTAAAAGTACTCCGCCTTCCTTGCTCAAAGTCTACCCTCTTAGACGTACATCACAGGAGTCCCACCTAGGAGTCAGAGGGAGCAATGGGGAAAGAGAAGGACAGCTTGAGGAGGGAAGTTTAGGAAAAATGGAGGTATTGTTTGGAACCTGTATTTTTGTTGAAAAAAAATTGGTACAAGTATGTTCAACAAAACTTTTTTTTTACAATAGGAATCACATTTGGCTGAGGCTCACCATCGCATTCTAGGCATTTCTCGAACTCCATCGAAAGTTTCATGTTTGCACATGAATGCAGTTGGAAGCTCATTCAGTGGTTTGAGTGATCAGACACCTTATGAGTCGTACGGACCATCTCGCTGCGGGTCACCTCTTTCTCCCAGGTTTAGTGATAGAGGGCTGGAGTCACTGTATTATAAATTGTGGAGCTGTGACCCACTACTAAATCATGAGGAAATTGACATGGAAGAAGAGGAAGAAGAAAGAGAAGTCATTGGATGTGATGAAGTAAAAGAACAAAAAGAAAACGACCATGAACATCTTCTTTCTGACCCTGGAAACATCTCTGAGAGTTTTGCAAATCATAACTTCCGTCGGAATGATTGTCAGACCAAACTTTCCGTAAAGCCCTCAAGGTGGTACTTGTCAAGAAAGCACCCTTACGGCTACAGCAGATCTTTGTCATCCAGTGTAGAGAATATGACATTCTCTGGGGCATCCCCACATCCATGGAAGGGATCTGATCCTAGCCTTGTAGACCCAACAAACAAGCATGCTGCACAAAAAAGTTTCAAAGATGACGCATCATTACAATGGAGCAGGCATAGAGGTATTGTTCTCAGATACAACCTTCAAATTAGAGCTGTTCAAATGAATGCAATTTACTGTTCAGCTATCGAGTTGGCTGTCAATGGGCATTGATACTGTCTCGAGCTTTACCAGTAAAGAGGTTGAAGGTCTTCCAAGCTTGTTTGCTGGGAGTAAGTGAAATACATTCTTTGGACTGTCTCTTCCCAACTTTGTCTGTTTATTGTCAAGGCAGTCTGTCAGATGTGTTTCTTAGGTGGCTTCCTCTTCACCAGATTCAGCCTGCAGAAATTTGTGGCAATGTTTATCACACGCCTCTTCCCATGTGGGAATGTGACGATGACAAAAACCGCATGTAATGGCTCAAATGGCTGCCCTGATGAGAAGTTTGCAGAGGCCTGAGTGAGCAGAATCCAGGTTGGAAGTCGTTGGTGCGGGTAGACTGTCGTATAGTTGGTGAACTGTTCTATTTTGCCTTGTGGAAAGTACACCTATTCACTAGTTTTGTAGATAGATAGATAGATAGATGCTACTTTATTGATTCCTAGAGGAAAGTTCCCTCAGGAAAATTAAAAAGGTAGGGGCTGGTTCGATAGGGTTGTCTGGGATTATCAACGATGACCTGTGTTGTGATCTGGGAATAGGATCCAGGGTGATGCTGTGGGCCGATGGAACGTTCAGGTTTGAGAAAGTGAAGTCTGGGTTTGAGGTTGTGTTCCACCTGCCAAAGTGGAAGTTGCCTTGTTATTTTGGATCATAGAGGAGTTGCACACCAGTTGCTGATGCTAATTCCTCGAGAGTGACACCATCTAGATTGGATGAGGTATATCCCCAAGTTGGGGCCAGTTTAAGTCACTGGTATATATGTATGCAGGATGGGTTAAAAGCACGGATTGGAATATACATTTTAAATGTATGTTCAGCTTGTCTTAGACAATGTTTGGCCTCTCATCTGAGCAGGCTTCATCCTGGTTGACTCGATCTCATGCTCATAGACCTAGATTGGTCAGCTTTAGTCTACTAGTCTTTTAGACTAGATGTCCATCCATCCATCCATTTTCTACCGCTTATTCCCTTTCGGGGTCGCGGGGGGCGCTGGCGCCTATCTCAGCTACAATCGGGCGGAAGGCGGGGTACACCCTGGACAAGTCGCCACCTCATCGCAGGGCCAACACAGATAGACAGACAACATTCACACTCACATTCACACACTAGGGCCAATTTAGTGTTGCCAATCAACCTATCCCCAGGTGCATGTCTTTGGAAGTGGGAGGAAGCCGGAGTACCCGGAGGGAACCCACGCATTCACGGGGAGAACATGCAAACTCCACACAGAAAGATCCCGAGCCTGGATTTGAACCCAGGACTGCAGGACCTTCGTATTGTGAGGCAGACGCACTAACCCCTCTTCCACCGTGAAGCCCTTGAGACTAGATGAGACTAGATGTGACCAATCTAAAACTATTTGTATAAACTGATGATTGCTGTTTGTATGAGAGGCCAAACGTCTTCAAGGACAATCTGGACAGTCCAATTGGGATTGATTAAATGTCCTTAGAATACAAAGACCATGATGCATGAGTACATCCAAAGACAATTATAATACATTGTATTTAATTGATATTATTTATTGGATAATTAATCCAAATCAATCCACAATTCCACCGCAACCCTGTGATTAATTTAATTGAAATACTTAATCAATTGACAGCACTAATTTAAACAATAAAAAAGAAAGATAACATTGATAATACTAGTCATTTGACAATTATGTGTTATGTAACATTTCAGATTATATTTTCTATTTCTGAGCTCCTTTTTAAATGTCTTGGTGCCGGGTTTCTAATTTTTGATCCTGTAGATTGGTCCAAGTCATCTGATTTCACCTTGAACAGAAGAATGAGCCCTAACAGAAAGACTGTCAAAATACAAGAGAGCTGCCCCGACAGCGTAAGAGTTGCTTTGCTGTTTTGTCAAATATGTATTTTGCTTTGCGCACCCACTTTGCGCCTGTGTTTATTCAACCTCTGTAGTCTTTTATGATATCCGTTTTTTGGTGCTTTTAAATAGGAAACCATGCCAACACATATGTCTGCTGCTTGCTGGAAAAGAAAGCGAAGGCTAAGAGGACAACCTACATGTTGGTCTGCTTCAACTAGTCTCAGTCAGCTCAGTAAGGACTGTTTTGAAATGGTGTGCATACATAATGTTAGCTTTCAGTCATTTATGTGCAATGCAGCACTATGGCATACACTAGGATATGAGATGGTAGCAAAATGCATCTGTTAATGGACATCAATTGTTAATATTCGTAACATTGTCTTTTTTTTAAGATGTTGAACCCATGGATTTGCAGAAGCACAATTTTTCTCACCAGGTACTGTAAATGTTAGCAGTTTTTCAATATACATTATTTTATTTGATTGTTAGTTGTGGAAGTATTTGACACATATTGGAAGTCACCATGTTTCTATTTTATTCACTTTGGCATTCAGGATGTGTGTAGTCCTACTCATTCAGCATGGAATAGCTGGACCCGATCAATTAGCCACAGGTCTTTGTAAGTACGCCTGTCTTGTTTTGGCCTCAGTGGCCATGGACACTTGATTATCAACTACACTCAATTCTTATGTTTTTACTCCAGGTTACAGAGCAGTAGAGTTGCTGAAGGTAAAATATTTTTAGTATCATTTATATCTAGATAATTTTAAAAAAAAGGTAAAAAAAATATATATATTTTAACAACTGAATTTAAGTAATTGAACATGCAATTATAGAAGACAAATCTCATTGAAATATTTGCTAAATAGATTTTTGTGTGCGTAAATGGTTTGTACTAAATTACTATCCTTGGATTATTTGCAGGCAGGAGTCCCTCATTCCAGTCCACTGATACATTGTATCCACATTATTCAGGTATTAATAAAAATATGTATTCGTAATATACAAACCCCATTTCCATATGAGTTGGGAAATTGTGTTAGATGTAAATATAAACGGAATACAATGATTTGCAAATCCTTTTCAACCCATATTCAATTGAATGCACTACAAAGACAACATATTTGATGTTCAAACTCATAAACTTTATTTTTTTTGGCAAATAATAATTAACTTAGAATTTCATGGCTGCAACACATGCCAAAGTAGTTGGGAAAGGACATGTTCACCACTGTGTAACATCACCTTTTTTTTAACAACACTCAATAAACGTTTGGGAACTAAGGAAACTAATTGTTAAAGCTTTGAAAGTAGAATTCTTTCCCATTCTTGTTTTATGTAGAGCTTCAGTCGTTCAACAGTACGGGGTCTCCGCTGTTGTATTTTACGCTTCATTATGCACCACAAATTTTCGATGGGAGACAGGTCTGGACTGCAGGAGGGCCAGTGTAGTACCCGCACTCTTTTACTACGAAGCCACACTTTTGTAACACGTGGCTTGGCATTTTCTTGCTGAAATAAGCAGGGGCGTCCATGATAACGTTGCTTGGACAGCAACATATGTTGCTCCAAAACCTGTATGTACCTTTCAGTATTAATGGTTCCTTCACAGATGTGAAAGTTACCAATGCCTTGGCCACTAATACACCCCACTACCATCACACATGCTGGCTTTTTATCTTTGCGCCTAGAACAATCCAGATGGTTCTTTTCCTCTTTGATCCGGAGGACACAACGTCCACAGATTCCCCCAAAAAATTGAAATGTAGACTCGTCAGACCACAGAACACTTTTCCACTTTGCATCAGTCCATCTTGGATGAGCTTAGGCCCTGCGAAGCTGGTGGCGTTTCTGGGTGTTGTTGATAAATGGCTTTCGATTTGCATAGTAGAGCTTTGACTTGCACTTACAGATGTAGGGACAAACTGTATTTAGTGACAGTAGTTTTCTGAAGTGTTCCTGAGCCCATGTGGTAATATCCTTTAGAGATTGTTGTCTATTTTTGATACAGTGCCGTCTGAGGGATCGAAGGTCACGGTCATTCAATGTTGGTTTCCGGCCATGCCGCTTACGTGGAGTGATTTCTCCAGATTGTCTAAACCTTTTGGTGATGTTATGGACCGTAAATGTTGAAATCCCTAAATTTCTTGCAATTGCACTTTGAGAAACGTTGTTCTTAAACTGTTTGACTATTTGCTCACGCAGTTGTGGACAAAGGGGTGTACCTCGCCTCATCCTTTCTTGTGAAAGACTGAGCATTTTTTGGGAAGCTGTTTTTATACGCCATCATGGCACCCAACTGTTCCCAATTAGCCTGCACACCTGGGGGATGTTCCAAATAAGTTTTTGATGAGCATTCCTCAACTTTATCAGTATTTATTGCCACCTTTCCCAACTTATTTGTCATGTGTTGCTGGCATCAAATTCTGAAGTTACTGATTATTTGCATAACATTTTTTTTTTTATCAGTTTTAACATCAAATATGTTGTCTTTGTAGCATATTCTACTGAATATGGGTTGAAAATAATTTGCAAATAATTGTATTCCGTTTATATTTATATCTAACACAATTTCCGGACTCATATGGAAACGGGGTTTGTACCTTTTCTTTTTTTGCACACATCCCACGTTGTCAACACATAGCATAGTGACTTGGTTTTGGAGGTTAATTAATGCTTTCAGAAGTTTTGATTGCACATTGTGTGTTTCAACAGCTATGGAGAGAAACAATCTGATGAGACTGGCTCATAACATCCCTTTTACTCCAATTTCCATTCTTGGTACTTCATTCGTTCAATCTTGTATAGCGCCTAACTATAATTTTTCCGGGCTACTCATGTATGCTATGAATTTTGTGTCATCCTCTATCCCACTTCTCACTTTCTGCAGGTGGCGAAGAGGTCAGCATTTATTCTTTGGAGGAAGTTTGCTCGTCGGCTGACCCTGAATCCAGCATATCTTCATGGTCTCCCAGAGTCCTGTCTGCATTGCTTCAGCCTCTCCCTAGTGAAGAAGGATCTTTGGATGGTGGTCTTCGGCGGGGCTGCAGGGTGCTGTGCACATGGGCCGAGCAGGAAGTGCTTATACCTGGTCTGGTATATGTGGTCAAAGCCTTCAAACCAGAGGTGGTGTGTGCTTGGCAGAGGTACTTTCGTGGTTGTACAGCACTCCAGCTTTGTTTGAGGGTGAGTAGATACTTCTGCAGCGGTACCTCAACTTAAGAGTGCCCAAACTTAAGAGTGTTTTGAAATAAAAGCTGTTTTTTGGCTGTTTGTTATGATTTAAGTTGCAAGCAAAAATGTGAGTTATAAGCTCCCCGCCATTAGCTTGCCTAGAAAATGTCACAGTGAACTCTGTACAATCCAACCAAAATATCTGGTCTAACGCGCTAGCATTAGCTTTTAGCTATTGATCAAGTTACCTTTGTAGAAAGTGGGAGTAAAGGACAGTGCCGAGAAGAAGTGGATAATATTTATTGAATTAAAGAAAAAAAATGATCAAAAACATGACTGCATGTTGCCAAATTGGCACAGCAATTTTAGCAAATCACTGCTAGTCTGTACTGAAGCAGAATGAGTCTAACGCCAAGCAAGAATGTATAAATAATATCTAAACAACGTTAATTTTTCCATGAAAATATGGAAAAGCTGCTGATGTGTGTTTGACGTAGAAACATCTCAAAAAATATACCGTAGAAGTCCACTCTCCAAGGTAAACGCTCTACATTATTATTACATTACTTTATAGAACTACTATAGCTGTTTTTAGTAAATGTATTGTATTATTTTTATACAATATCTCTTATCTCAAAGTTTGTTTTTATTTTTGGAAGTCATGTCACAAGTTAAAGTTGTGCTATTTGGGCAGGGAAAGCACCAATCAAATTGATCTCAATTATTTTAATGGACAGTGTTGATTTGAGATACATATGTTTTGAGATACAAGCTCTGTCAAAGAAACAATTAAGGCCTACTGAAATGAGATTTTGTTATTTAAACGGGGATACTAGGTCCATTTAATGTGTCATACTTTATCATTTCGCGATATTGCCATATTTTTGCTGAAAGGATTTAGTAGAGAACATCGACGATAAAGTTCGCAACTTTTGGTCGCTAATAAAAAAGCCTTGCCAGTACCGGAAGTAGCAGACGATGTGCGCTTGATATCACGGGTTGTAAAGCTCCTCACATCCTCACATTGTTAACAATCATAGCCACCAGCAGCTAGATCGATTCGGACCGAGAAAGCGACAATTTCCCCATTAATTTGAGCGAGGATGAAAGATTCGTGGATGAGGATAATGAGATTGAAGGACTAGAAAAAAAAAAAGTTACAAAAAAAAAAAGGTGAGGGCAGTGGGAGCATTCAGATGTTATTAGACACATTTACTAGGATAAATATGGAAATCCCATATCTGCTTATTGTGTTACTAGTGTTTTAGTGAGATTATAAAGTCATACCTGAAAGTCGGAGAGGTGTGGCCACGGGTGTAGTGACCGCCAGTGTCTCTGAGGGAAGCCACACAGCTGCAGCAGGACGCAAGCTCCGCTGTTGTCTACGGTAAGAGCCGACTTATTACCACAATTTTCTCACAGAAACCTGCCGGTTGACGTGTGGTCGGGATCTGTGTCCGCTTGACCGCTCTGATCCATAGTAAAGCTTCACTTTCGGGAATTTTAAACATGGAAACACCGGCTGTGTTTGTGATGCTAAAGGCAGCTGCAGTGCACCGCTTCCCACCTCTATCTTTCTACTTTGACTTCTCCATTATTAATTGAACAAATTGCAAAAGATTCAGAAACACAGATGTCCAGAATACTGTGTAATTATTTGATTAAAGCAGACTATAGCTTAGATCGGGCTTGAAAAAAATGTCCGCTACAACCCGAGACGTCACGCGCACGCGTCATCATTCCGCGACGTTTTCAACAGGATACCTTGCGGGAAATTTAAAATTGCAATTTAGTAAATTAAACCGGCCGTATTGGCATGTGTTGCAATGTTAAGATTTCATCATTGATGTATAAACTATCAGACTGCGTGGTCGGTAGTAGTGGGTTTCAGTAGGCCTTTAAGCTCATAAGTTGAGGTACTACAGCAGTTAATGGTACACTGTGACAGTTGACAGATGGCGTCACTTGCAAGTGCTATTTGGTCTGTACAAGAGGAAAATATTACTTGCAGCTTGCAGCCACTGAGATGCAGACACATTTTAGTAATGTTATTATCAATTTACACTCATATCCAAAATGTGTCTGTTGCTGTCTACAGCTATAACATTAATGCCACATTTGTACGTTTTCTATGTTTAAAGGAAATCCAGCAGCAGAGGGCAGCACACAAGATGATGCACATTTTCAACCAGATCATACCTGCTGGCATTAGTCATTCACCAAAGTATGCACATCGGAGTTTGATTTATGTTTCACTTTTCATTGTTTCTGTTTTCACTTGTCATCATGTTACCTTGACAGATTTCTGGATGTTTCATTAGTTCTGTGGCATTCAAATGGAGAGTGGCTCACTATTGAAAGAAACATGTCTGGTAACTTCAGAAAGTACAACAACAACACAGGTGAGGAGATCACGCCCTCTTCTTCATTAGAAGAGCTGCTCTTAGCGTTCTCACACTGGACTTATGAGTACTCATGCAGAGAACTACTGGTGCTTGATATACAAGGTGGGATTTACTACTCCGTGAGAGTATGTCAGGTTTACATGTGGTAGCACTTTTAAAAAACATCTTTTTCATGACAGGAGTAGGTGAGGAGCTGACTGATCCAACAGTCATTATGGGAGAAAAGCTCAGGTATTACATACTTAGCTCATGTTATCTAAAATATTGTACTTGAAACTAGGGATGTTCCAATCATTGTTTTATGCTGCCGATTCCGATACCGATCATCCATTACTGAGCTTGGTTGAAGGTGAATGTGGTTAGAGTGTCTGCCCTGAGATCTGAAGGTTGTGAGTTAAAACCTCGGCCGAGTCATACTAAAGACTATAAAAATGAGACCCATTACCTCCCCGTTTGGCACTCAGCATCAAGGGTTGGAATTGGGGATTAAATCACCAAAAATGATTCCCGGGTGTGGCCACCGCTGCTGCCCACTGCTCCCCTCACCTTACGGGGGTGGGGGGAGATCAAGGGTGATGGGTCAAATGCAGAGAATAATTTTGCCACACCTAGTGTGTGTGTGACAATCATTGGTACTTTAACTTTAACTTAATTTATTGACAGTTTACCAATCCCAACATAATATTTAAACAAGTTCCTTATTTTCTTTAATTACATAAAATTTGACTAACGAAACAAAAACAAACACTACTGTGTTACTCATATAAATCATGTTGATGTTGATGTGCTTATAGTCCTACTGTAAACATGTAAACACTACCATAACCAACAAAAAAATATTTTGAGGTAAGATTACTCAATCTGATCACTATTGATCATATAGTGATATCACCCTTAATATTGTCACTACCAATTTATACGTGTCTACTGACTGCGACAATGCTGACCCACCAACAGTTGTTATATTATCCTCTTTCTAGACTCATTCTAATCTAAGTGACAATTTCCTGTTAGTATCAGCTTACTTTCTGCTGCAACATTGTTACAGATACACTTCTTAAACTTTGTTAAACACTTATTTCTTGGTGTTGTTCAAAGCTAGTTTAGCTTAGCTATTTAGCATGACTGCTACTCTCTTCTTGGTGTGTAACATGTTTAGCCTGGTCCTCCAGTAATAATATACATTATAATGATACCTAAGATACTAAGAAATGCAGTTAATGTGACATAACAGAGGTGAATTTTATTAGTTTAGGGGAGCTGCTCCACACACTGTGTATGGCGATACGTCATTAGCTGCTAGCCGCTTGTCAACCAGAGAGGTTCTGCGTTTGTAATCGACCCATTAGACATCTGACTGTTCCCACCCCCCCTCGTCCCTCTATACGTGTTCTCATAAACAAATGCTAAGCTAAACTGTTAACTGTGGTCAACCTGCACATCAATACAGTTTCTATGCCGCTGGACAAAGCTCATACGAAATCTCGTTGACATGTATGACTTAAGTGTTATTTATGACAAAGACAATAAAGGAATTGATTGATAGACATTAAAAGGCATTAAATGACAATCGTCGGTCAGATACTTTTCACGAAAATTGTCTGATACTGATCGATCGATCGATCGGCACATCCCTACTTGAAAAACATGTTGTTTTTGTTGTGGTTTTTGTGCAGTGGTGGCATGGGTGAGATGCTCTTTGGACCTGACAACTTGGGAGATTCTGCCATCAACGCTTTCCTGCAAAAACACTCATGCAGTGCCTACTGCAACATATTGGGCCTATCAGGTTAGAAATGACTTAGATAGGAAGAAAAGTAATTGGTACAGAGTAACATAATACTAGCTATGTAAAGTTATTTTTTCAATCTTTCTTTGTATGGGAATGTACTCACGCACTATGTCACCGCAGTGTTGTCACTCGGGAGGCCTAAGTTGGCTCTGAGATAAATCCCCAACAACTTCAAATAAAGACAACACACATCAACAGCCAGCTAATTAAGCCGCGAGTGTTCGTTTATTTCTATAACAACAGTAGTGTTCAAGGCGGGAGTTGCGGGGGGTGGGCGCTGCTTTATGCGTTTGCGCTGCACAGCCTTTGATTACGTATTAATCATGTCTTTGTGTTGGCGATGTGCTGCTGAGACATTAGCTTTGATTAGCTATTAATTAACGTCTCTGGGTAGACACGATACCGGCATCCAGAGGATAACTTGCTCGGAATGAAACAGTGCTCAAAAACAAACAAGCGCGGCAGACAAACACACAAACATGCAGTCACAGTTGTTTTGATATTTCAAAGGTACGTTGTGTTTCCTCTTCCTCCTCTTATGTCCTCTCCAAGATTTCTGTAACAAATCAAACCAAATTATTCATGATGGATGCATGGACTTCCTCAAAGCCCTGTCAGTATTCTCTTTCTTGTGGTAATCACTGTGATATTGGAGTGACATGTCGCTTACTGATGTTCCTTTTGTTCAGATTTAAAGAGGCATCTGGACACGTGTAGGTACAGCCGTGAGGCAGAGACCACGTTGGGCGTAGCAGAACAAGAGGACGGCTCAAACCGGCATGTAACCTTTGACCCATGAAGTAGGAAGAAAGGACACGTGCACCTTAGCAGTTCATGTACACAAACAACTCTGAAATCACACTTTGGAAGGTATTGGATAGTCCCAGGTAATTGAAATAAATAGACATATGAGAGTCTGTAAGAGTTAAAATGATTAAAAATAGAATCAGAAATATACCTACTGTAAATGCTGATATATTAATGGGCTCAAAACAGAATGGATAATCCACCTGTGCTTATAAGGCATTAGTTCACATTTGATCAGTTTACATCATTAAACATTCTGTCTTGAAATGTGGAAAATGTTTTTTGGTGAAACTAAAACCTTTTTTTTATAATATTGTGGTGCATGTGTGGGGCGTAAAAAAACAGGCAGAAATGCATCCATAAAATTTATTGTATTTTTTCTTCCCACAACAAAATGTCTACAAAAGCGATAAAATATAGAATTTAACCAAAAAAAATCACTTCAGACCTTCTCATTATATGTACACATATCAAAGGAGGACTCCGTGAAGGGCCCTGCATAGCTCTGAACTTCACCCCATTCTAATCCTTAACATGTGGGTGTCTGCGACTCAATTAAATGCAAATTTATACATGCACACACACAGGCGCGCACACATTTACTATCATTCTGATGTGAAAATGAAACTGCACTGAGGAGTTCTTGGATTGATAGAGTCAGAGCTCAGAGTCCTGTAGAGTCCTCCATGACCAGATGAAAAAAGCATAAAATGTAAAAACTGTTAATTAAATGCACATTTTCCTTGAAGTTTCCCCTCGTAATGATTGCTTCTCAAGTAAACTCGGGCAGTAAAACATCTATACAGTCCTTTTTTTCCAATCATTCCTCCTCTCATTAGCTATGGCACTTTAAAAACAACAGAAATATATTTTTTTATTTTTTATTTTTTTGTTAGTCCTGTGTAAAAGAGGTTCTGTAAGCCCAATGACCTTTTTGAAGTATTGGTTACAGTGCTACATTTTGTTTTATTCGCTCTTGCTTGGACGCCAAGACATTCTAAATAATAAATTAACAATTTTCAACACTACTTCAATTGCACGCGTTTGTAATGCATGGAGAAAGCTTACAAAGCATTGGTAGAGAAAATATCATCTCAGTCTCACAGTATCTCTTGTCTCTCTCACACACACTCACTCAAGTTCTTTTCAAAAAAGGTCCTAGAGTTTATAGCTGGAGTGTGTTTGACAAAGTGTGTAGAAAATGGATTTTTAAAAGAATGTATCTGTCTGTGTTGATGGAGTGGTAAAGGCGTATTGCGTTCAGTCTCAACGCTGAATTGTACTCCATAACATTCAGAAAGTTTACCCTTCCCACATCATTCCCTCCCTCTGCAGGGTAAGGGTCTCTGATCCGGTTCAATAAGGCCAGCACAGAAACGGCCGTTCATTGACTGGTGATAGTAACTCACACATTCGAAGGTATAAAGAAAAAAATTATGCATGTTTTATCCATATGAACAGTATCTTTTTAAATTGTGTATAAATAAAAACATTTTATGTAAAAGTCCTTCAGATTGTTCGAAAATGACTCCGGTCCTAAACCCACCCTGCCAATAATCCCTCCCAGGACCCCGCAATATCATGAGAAGAGAAAACACAAATATGCCCCAAATGTTTCATTGCAATAAAACGTCATGCAAATAGAACAGAACAACAATAGGCTAGTAGTAATAGAAGAATAGTAGACATAATAAGAACAATAATAATAGTAAATAGTAATAAAATAAAAAATAATCTTACAATGCAAACATGACAGTAGTAAATGCCTCCAGTTCTTATTGCTACAGTATCTTACTTACAGTGTTGCGTTACCACTTTTTCTTGCCAGCACATCCTCTCTCACAACCCCATCCCACCCCTCTGATTCACAGTCTAACAAGGGAAAAGGAAAACATACACCAAAACTTAATCGCCAGAGTTTGAATTCACTGTCCAACGGTGTTACGGCGGTGCTCGATTCACAGTTTGCTAAAGAACGTCACACACGGTCCCAAAAGCAGCAAAATAAGCAATAAACGTAAGTGTACACGGACGATGTCGAGCAAATATATCTCTAGTAATGCTTATTATTATAGTCTGGGTACTAACAACCTTTGGACAGTGAATTCATGCTCTGTATACAACATACACACACTGATCAAAGCCTTGTCTGGGCAGATTCCATTACCAGCCTATGCTGCGTTTTATCGCAAAAAGTCCATTAAATTAATTTTTTTGTAAATTTTGCAAAAATATGAAACCCTTTTCTGATGCAAAGTCAGAAAAAGAGCTGCTCCCTGAGAGATGCTAGGCAGTGCATCAAGCCTTAATGAGTGATTGTCTTGCAGAGTCACTAGCCACTAATCTTGGGTGACAAATGTTACTTAAATCTGATTTGAACGGCGAGCAATATTTTGACAAATAACTACGCAGGGCTAACATTTGGCCACTGTGTAAGGAACATATGCCCACTTCCAGTGCACATACAGTATGATTCAATTAAGTGCTGTGCCAAAATAGTGCCAATACAACTAATAATGGATAGTTTTTTAGTAATGTGGTCATTTAAGGTGATATGCTACCTCAATAGGATGACCCGATAGAAAAAATAATGCATACGGAGCACCCAGTGGCAGAATGCAGAAGTGCGCAAAGCTAAGTCTTTAGTGTCCTACCTGATAGAATATAATGTTTAATTTAAGTAGGTTGATGTTACACAGTGACCAAATTGTAGTTTACATAAAAGTAAGGCGGATCAATTCAAAACAAGGACATTTTTAAGTGCTATTAAATGTGTAACAGCTAACAAAGAAGCAACACAAGTGATTGTCTTATCACATTTTTCGAGAGGAATTGTCACATGTTTTGTTCAAACCTGGCAACCAGTGCTCTGTGTAACTGTGTTTACAGTCAGTGGTGGAATTTTGTACCATATATATAGACAGGAATCAAATATAGTGCATTTTTTTTTTCAAATCGCTACCCTGTTCTAAACATAAAAAAGGAAAAAGAGATCAGAAAGGCAGTGTAAAAAGTTATTGCTCTGTGGGTTCCTTCATATTCAAAGCCTGGGGTGGTCCAGGACATCCAGGGACTAGATTGTGCAAAAAGTGATGGCAGGGATGAGGGCACAGAAATAATACAGGTCTTTGAAGATTGGAATGTTAAAAGTTAAATTCTTGTGTGTTAAGTGAAAATTGCAACCACTCTAAAAGTCAGTGTCCTTTTACATAAGGAATATGTTGGGAATGGTTGGAGATCAGGTTTATTTTGAAGTTGTAGCTTCTGATTGGTTCTTTCTGCTTGATTGTTTCGAAGCAGTCCACATTTTTTGGACCTAGATATTGCAGCAACAAAAAAAATGTGATAGAACAGCAAAACTGCTGGATCATTTTTTTTTTCTTTCAAAATATAATATCATTGTATACATCTTCACCTTGAAAAGTAGCAGTTATTTAAAAAACTCCTTCATATGTTCTCTTTACATCTCTAGAAGTTTGCAACAGAAGGATGCTGTTCCTTCTTTACATATTAACAGAATCCAGACAAGGCTTCTATATATCCGCAAACCCAGATTGACTCCCAGTATTCCTTTACAAGTCTCAACTTTACAAATTCTGTACACAAGAAACTATCTGTTCAAAGAAAAACACATCGACAAGGAATAATCAGCCACGATGGACTGTTTTATATTTAAATTAGGACTAACTTATTTTAACAGAAGTAATACTGGAATCCGCTCTGTTCAAGAAGAATATCTACAATAGCTTCTCTAATTTCACCCCCTCTTCCCCATCCAGCGTTTCTTTTGGACAATTTATTCATCCCTAAAAAAACCAACAAAGAGTTTTTTTTTTCAAATTCAAAATAAATTTAACTTACCCATATTTTACGAATAAAAGCATAAAATGTTCCTAGATTTTTAAAGTCTGTACATTTCTGGTCAGTCAGTTCAGGTCAGGATGCTCCTGCTAAGGTTGTGGCTTGGGCGTTTTTCTTTTATATATACATTCTTCAGACTGTATCGGTGAACAGGATGGGATAAGTGCTGGACATTCCTAGTATTGTTGGCGGTAACTGTAAGTTTCTAGCAGGTGACCCTTTACTCCACGATCTTAAATGGGACGGGGAGATGTGTGGAATTTGACGATCACTTTTGTGTTGTTCGTCCTCCACTGATGTTGATTGTTGTAGTCACTTGGGCATGGCCATGGCAGAGTTTGGGTCAGGGTTGAAGAGTTCTTTATAGAGCGGAGGGAAGAGTACGTTGACTGTTTCTGGATGAAGCTGCTGGAAGGTTTGGAGCTCCTCAGTGTGGAGCGTACACAAAGCCGACAAAGTTGGGATACGACTGATGAGCTGTTAGAGAAAACAAACAATAAATATGTAATTAGATAAACACACTAACTGCCTAAAAGGATCAATAGTCTTTCAAAACCTAAACATGGGGCGTATGAAAAATACTGGAAATATTTTCAAAGTATACTGTATGTAGAAAATGGATGGACTTTTTAAACCCTTGTGCAACCTTTATATCGACTATACACACAAAGTCTTGGAACCCATAAGGGACCCACCCACAAAAGTGTCATAAGTCCAAAATGAATTATAATGTTTTTACCTTCAATGCTTGGAATCTTTTAACAACTTCAGATCTATATAAAAGCTTTCATTGTGGGTTTCATGTATTATGGCTTTTGTCAAAAGTAGAAAAAAAATCCATCCAGCCATACGTGTTTTTACCGCTTGTCACTCTCAGAGTTGGCTGGAGCCTATCCCAGCTACATTCAGGCGGAAAATGGGTTACACCCTGGACAAATCGCCAGATCATCAACACAGATAGACAGGCAACCATTCCCACTCACAATCACACATTAGAGCCAATTTAGTCTTTGTTTTATATAAAAGAAACACTTAAAATATGCAATATTTCTTAAAATAAAAATAAAAGTTGCAGAGTAGAGTATCTGAGGTTTGGGTAATTTCAGCCTTGATTAAGTCAATAATTCATGACAACTTTAATTCTGAAACAGGTAGACAAAAATACTATTTTACCATGCTTACTGAGCTAAAAATTGGAAAGTGTGTGTGTGTGTATATATATATATATATATATATATATATATATCCATTCATCCATTTACTACCGCTCATTCCCTTCTGGGTCGCGGGGGGCACTGGAGCCTATCTCAGCTACAATCGGGCGGAAGGCAGGGTACACCCTGGAAAAGTCGCCACCTCATCGCAGGGCCAACACAGATAGACAAACAACATTCACACACTATGTGTATATATATATATATATATATATATATATATATATATATATATATATATATATATATAATGCTACATTATAAATAAATGCCCAAGATCATATTCATTGCATTTTATTGGTTTAATGGCAGTTAGCTTATTTACGCTCATCAAAGCTCTGAGAATTATGCATTATGTTTTTTTAGTGCCGTCCGGTGTGATAAGGGGGTGCAATTTCACCAAAACAATACTTTCTTGTTTTTTAATTGGCAAGGATGAGATTGATTTGGTTTTCGTGGAAAAAGCATAATAGTATACCAGGATTACAATTTGTTAAAATATAGCAGTCAATGGGACCGAAAGAGATCTTAGGAGAAAGTGTGTACACTTTATTTTAATATCCTATTATAACAATGTTGCAATAAAAAAACTCCCTGCCAAATTTCAGACCGCTAACCTTCAAACTGAACAATCGTATCACTTACGGAGCATGTAATGCCCCTTTTGCCCACATTACACGAGCATGATCAAATCACATCACAACATTCCAGCATCACTTGGCTATTGTCAACAATTTTCATCACAATTGCTGGCCGGATACACGGCCATATAACTAAGACAGACAAGTATGGGTTATACTCATAATACTTATAATATAAAATGTACTCACAATATAATTTATTCATCTCAAATCTTATTAATAAAATAAACCAACTGGGTGATGTTTTACTATTGGCTTTCTTGAAAAAACAAGCAACCATTCACTTTGCTTTGCTAATGTTAGCATGCTACTATTTTAGCTTTTTTTTTTTTTGTATAAACATACACCTGTATAAATAATGGCTCTACTTTTTGCCATCTTGTAAGTATGCTAACTGCTTTTTTTGTTTACATGCTAACATTGATATGCCCCCGATTTCAGTTCAAAACGTAGGTGGGACTTTATCATTTCAACATCAAATTCAATATGATAAAAAAAAATACTAGAGTGCTTCGGTTGGCTGGGTTGATTAAGTGGCCATGCCAGCAACTTGAGGGTTCCACGTTTGATCCCCCTTTCGCTAGCCGAATCACTGTGCTTGGGCAAGACACTTTACCCACCTGCTCCAAGTGCCACCCGCACTGATATAAATGTTGATTAAATATGTTGGTAATGGCTTTCAGTCTCTAGAGAAAAAGTGCTATATAAATATAGTTCACTTCAATTCTGTTGTATGGTAAAATTTGGATCGATGTAAACACAATGGCAGATCCTTGCGTTGACAGCTTAACATCTTGTATAACAGACATTTTTTTTCTGCAACTTGTAACTGTGACAAAATAAATAGACCAAAAAATAAGAATAATAGTGAAGAGAGAAGTTCAGCCACCCGGTTATTAGGCTCCTCGAACAATACAGCTGTATAAACCTATAAATCATGGATTTTGTTGCTTGGCGCCATCTTGCCATCTTATGTTTCCATTTAAACACCCTAACCTTAGAATGCTAATGATTTATGCTATTACGTAGCTAATTTTATAACTTTTTTAGCCTCATTTGCCTTTAAAAAAAAATTAGTCTTTAACCCTGGGCCGGAGGTGTACAACACAGATAGCAGGCCCATTCAACATTTCTAGTCCTCATTTAACATTATGTGCATTTAATATTTATTGGATAACCTAAGGAAAACTGCTACTACAGGGTCTCTGTATAGTATTTGTGAGTTTCTCTGATCCCCTGATTCCGAGGGTAGGTGCGTAGCCACGGACGATATTTCCCTCTAGGTGCGACTGATGCTCCTATTAATATGTTTTCTCAGACAGGCAATTGGTCTGTAAGCAAGGTGACAGGCTGCACACTAAAACATGTTGGGTTAAAAAATAACCCAATTCTAAACCCAACTGCTGGTTCAGAAAAGGACATACTCCTTATTTGAGTTATTTTAACTCAACATTTTGTGTTATTTTTTTCAACTCTGTCATGATCTGTGGTCTGGAATATGTTTTTGTTAGTTTTTGGACTCTTTTAGTTCCTGTTTGCGCTCCCCTGTTTTGTTTGGTTACCATGCCGACTTATGATTTTCACCTGCCTCTGGTGTTCGGACCGCGCACTTGTTTCTAATCAAGACTATTATTTAAGCCTTTTTTTAAACTTTTAGTCGGCATGGCGACATTGCTTGTTTTTATGCGATCCCAAAGTTCATGTTGTTCGAAGTTCATGTTGTTCGATTCATGCCGTATTCACTCACGTATGTCGTGTTTATTTCATGCCACAGTTTTGTGTTTGTTCCAAGCCATAGTTTATGCTGTTTGTTTCATGCCACAGTTTCTTGTTTGTTCCATGCCGTAGATTATGTTTGTTTACCTCATGCCCTGCCAAGATTTGTTGTTAGATTAATAAATATGTTCCAACCTGCTACCCTGGTCCGGAAACGTTAGTTTGCTTCTCGGGAGAACAAACTTCGCAGCAAGCTGCGACCCCCTTATTATGACAAACCCAACTTTTGCGTTGAATTATTTAACCAAAAAGTTGAGTTTTCATAACTTAATGTTGGGTTATTTCCAACCAAATTATTGCATTGAATTATTTAACCCAAAAGTTGAGTTAAGCTAACTCAGTGTTGGTTGATTAATAACCCAACATTAAGTGGATTATTGGGTTGTGCAATTTAGCGCTCCTTGACCCAATAGTTGGTTAAAAATTATACATTTTACTGCTGGTTTGTCCCACTCCTTCCCAAGTACCGATCAAAATAATTTTTATTTCATTAAAATATACTCAAAAGAAAGATTTGAGTGACATTTTTGTACAAGAATTGCCGTGTATGGTCATTGTAGTCCTAAACAGTATGCTCAAATATTTGTATATTTACATAAGATGTGTTATTGTAAATATTGTTAATGAGATTAATCCATATTAAAATTCCCTTCAAGAAAAAAAGTACCTGTTTAATTTAAAAAAAAAAAAGCCTTTTACCCAAAAATATGTTACTCATTGAAAAACAACCCCAAAATGGTTCATAATTTTGAAAAGCCAGAAATTGAGTTAAAATAATACCCTTATAACCAAAACAATGGGTTTGCTCTTCATAAAAAAAACTCCAAAATTTAATGTAACAACAGCAACTTATAAATTGGGTTATCAAAATAACCCAGCATTTTTTTGTGTGTGTGAAACTACCACAGTCATGAATGTTGCTATCTCTATCCACGTAAATAAACTGTGGGTTGTGTAGTATGTTTGGCCTACCTTAGCCAATGCATCTTCGTCCATGTGGTTCTTCTGCATGATGTGCTGCAGGGCAAAGTAGATCTTCTCCTGGAGCTTTTGAACTTTGCGAGGCTCCATTAGCCACGGGCGATCTGAATCAGGTAATAATAAAGTTGTTTACATTTCATGTATATATAATTTGACATTTTTGTACCTGAACTAAAATGTGTGGTATTGTGAGGAAGAGTTGACCAAAAACTGTGTAAACGCTCCTATTTTGCTTCTTTGATTTAATGTAATTTGGGAGTGTTCACTGACCTGTGGAAATGAGGACAGCTGCCGAGAAGAGAGCGATCTCCTCCTCCGTTAGTTGCAGTGCACACAAACTCTTGGCAAAGTCAAACACCGCACTCACTAAGTCATCACAACCTTGAAGGCAAACAAAGACGAGGACAAAAAAAAGTCATTAATCTTATTTCTGTCTTTAATGCTCAGAGGAACAAAACATTACCAGTACCAATGATTCTTAGTATTTTTTTTCTGTGAATCGGCCCTCACTCTCATTCATACCAGACAACAAGTCACAGCTGCTAACATGTCTTACCTAGAGCTTTGAACATCTGCATGCCTCCATACTTCCCCTCAAAGAGCACGGTGTTGTTGAGAGGGTTGAAGGCCCGGCACATCCTCACCAAAACAACCTCTAAGCAACCTGAAAAAGAGCGCGTTTGATTTACCTCGAAGCAACCAGGTTGAGTGTAACACACCTGTTAAAATGCACTCACCTGATTTGAGCAGGAGGATCTGGTCATTTTGACACAGCTCCATAAACCCTGAGATGCGCTTGGCGAACTCCACCACATACTGGATGGCGTGTGTGATCTGAATGGCACACTGCTGCCATAACACGTCCCGAGGCTAAACCAAAGAACATTCATTACTTGGTTAGAGTCATTCAATTTGCTTAGCTTTAAAGGCCTACTGAAACCCACTACTACCAACCACGCAGTCTGATAGTTTATATATCAATGATGAAATAGTAACATTGCAACACATGCCAATACGGCCGGTTTAGTTTACTAAATTCCAATTTAAAATTTCCCGCGGAGTTTCCTGTTGAAAATGTCGCGGAATGATGACGCGTATGACGACGCGTGTTTGTGACAGCACCGCTTACGACTAAAAGTCGTCTCTTTTCATCGCATGATTACACAATATTTTGGACATCTGTGTTGCTGAATCTTTTGCAATTTGTTCAATTAATAATGGAGACTATAAAGAAGAATGCTGTTCGTGGAAAGCGGCGGATTGCAGCTGCCTTTAGCACCGAAACACAGCTGGTGTTTCTTTCTTTGTTTTAAAGCTTTAACACAGAGCGGTCAAGCGAACATGTTTTTCTACGTCAACCAGCAAGTTTTTGGATGGGAACATTGTGATATTAAGTCGGCTCTTACCGGAGACTTGAGTGGATTATGCGACCTCATCCTGCAGCTCAAAAAGGCAGCTGTGATTTTGGCTCCTCGGCTTCTCTCAGAGACACTGCGTTCACTGCAGCCATCCGACTTTCAGGTATGACTTTACACTCTCACTAAAATACTATTAACACAATAAGCAGATAAGGGATTTTCCAGAATTATCCTAGTAAATGTGTCTAATTACATCTGAAACTCTCCCACTGCTGCCGCTTGGAGCCATCAACTTTTTTTTTTTTTTTTTAGTGCTCCAATCTAACTTTCCTCATCCACGAATCTTTCATCCTCGCTCAAATTAATGGGGAAATTGTCGCTTTCTCTTACTGCTGGTGGCTCACATTATAAACAATGTGAGGATGTGAGGAGCCCTCACACCGGTGACGTCTGCTACTTCCGGTACAGGCAAGGCTTTTTTATTAGCGACCAAAAGTTGCGAACTTTATCGTCAATGTTCTCTACTAAATCCTTTTAGCAAAAATATGGCAATATCGCAAAATGATCAAGTATGACACATAGAATGAACCTGCTATCCCCGTTTGAATAAGAAAATCTCATTTCAGTAGGCCTTTAAGTGAAAACAAAGCTAAATGGTCATCATTCATGAAGACGATGTGAACTGAGTAAAATATTCTATGACATGACAATGAACTATAGTGTACAAAACACATCCATAGGATCTGTTCAAGCAGGAGCACCCTCTAACATACAACAGAACTTCAATTTACGAAACCCTCATTGTACAAATGTTTCGATTTACAAACCACAGACCGAATAAAAATATGCTATGGTGTTTGAACCTTGTCTCAGTGTCATCCACCCAGTATGTGTCTCACAACGTCACCATTTTGTGCCTACAGCTTATCAATGTATGTGTTTATTCAGTTCTGCTAATAAATACTATGCTAATTTGTGTGCTTTTTAACTGTTGTTTTATCCTCTTTCCAACATCTTTCTAGTTTTTCTAGCTCAATATGTGTTGAAAGAAAACAATGGACAAGCGATGTGTGGTTTTAAACATTCAGAAAGTATCCACAGTGTTGTCGACACTGCTTTACCCCCAACGCTCCACTCTATTCTTCTGCAGGCAAAGAAAATTAACCGACAAGGTAAGGTAGATTTAATTGTATTATTCCCAATCATTGTATTGACATGTCTCGTTGTTTTGACTTTCTAATTCAAAGAAAGTAAAACCTTATCCATCCATCCATTTTCTACCGCTTATTTCCTTCAGGGTCTTGGGGGGCGCAGGAGCCTATCTCAGCTACAATCGGGCGGAAGGCAGGGTACACCCTGGACAAGTCACTACCTAATCGCAGAAGTTAAACCTCATGTTATTCACTATTCAGTACTGAATAGCACTTTATTTTGTGTTTTAAGTGTACAAACTTTTACTAAAGTATGGAATTGTTGAGTCCTGCGATGAGGTGGCGACTTGTCCAGGGTGTACCCCGCCGAGTGCAGCTGATATAGGCTCTACCACCCCTCGCGACCTTAAAAGGGACAAGCGGTAGAAAATGGATGGATGGACGGACTTGTTTAAGCTGGAAACCAATAATCATATTTACATTGTTTTTTTAATGGAGAAATGTGCTTCATTTGATGAAATTTTCTATTTCCGAACAATGTTCAAGAACGAATTAAGTTTGTAAAGCAAGGTCCCACTGTACAGAGGATATTTTAAAATCCAAATGTTCCACATCCAACACATAGTGATTGTGTCATAATAAAAATGCTCACCTTGCTCTGATAAATTTTGACTTCCTCATAGGAGTGTGTCTGCCAGGCCAGCTGCTGCAGCTCCTCTGTGGTGTACTGACACGTCTCCAGATGAGACTTGATGATATTCTGAGCAATGCGGTCTGGAGGAGAGGATTGTAAGTCAATAACCGATTTGATTAACACACACTATATTCATTTATTTGCTAATGCATGCATATGTCTGGTACAGTGGTGCCTGTTATGCACAATTTGACAGACATCTGAATAATCCTGTTTTACGCTCCCATTTCAATTTGTTTAGGACTGAATTGTGGTTAATTACCCACTTAGATGTGTCATGCAGAGTCCAAAATGAAATATCTATTTTGTGTGGTGATTACCTAGTTCCCCCATGCTGACATTGTTGTGCCCCAGCTGACTGTCCTGATAGCCTCCGTAGCTGAACAGGTTGGGTACTGGCGTCAGGTCATAGACTGGCTCCTGTTTAATGTGCTTCATGCCTGACATGTCCAAACCTGACTGGTCCGGAGACGGCTGGGTAGAATCCATCCCATAATATCCCCCTGGAAGTCCACCTCCATTGACATGGCCACCTTTGGGCAGCTCAATGACATGGCCGTTGGCATAGGTGCCCCCAATCTCGTGGTTGAGGGTCGACAGTCCGTTGGTTAGGCTAGTTGAGTAAACACGTGCCAAAGCTTCTGCTTCCCCTGTCTGTTGCTGCCGTTGCTCCTGCAGTCTGGCTTGGTGCTTCTGGACCTCTGCATACAGACTGTCGCGTTGTTTCTTGGACATGCGGCCAAACTTAACGGCTAACCAACAAAAGGACAGAAAGACAGTTTTTTAATGAACCATATCAACAGCCCATTGCTTTAATCAATCAATCAATCAAAGTTGACTTATTTAGCCCTTAATCACAAATGTCTCAAAGGGCTGCACAAGCCACAACGACATACTTGGCTCAGACCCCATATCAGGGCAAGAAAAAACCCAACCCAATGGGAACAGGGAGAAACCCTGGAAGGGACCCTGGGTGACGGGTGCAATAGATGCCAAGTGGATACAGTTAATAATGTGAAATAATATTCAGGGGTCTTTTATCTATGCATGTGATCCACATAGATAGACCTACACTATATGGGCAGACAAGTGTTGACCTCTACTATTCACACACATATGGCAAATCACACATACACATTTAAATATTAAAGGGGACCTATTATAATTTTTGTCTTTTCTGACTTATAATTGTTACAACGTTGGATACTCAAATTAAATACTATCAAAGCAACAACTCATGAGGTTCATTAATTTGGGCGTGAGCTTGCATGCAGTTTTGAATGCTTCTGACCGTCATTTGTGGCTACAGTGTGACATCAGAGTGAGGTGGACGTACTTTTTTGGACATTAAGTATAAGCTATCACAGGGGTTGTTAACCTTTTTAAGTTAAAGTCCCAACGAGATAGTCACACACACTAGGTTTGGGGAAATTATCCTCTGCATATGACCCATCCTCATGTTCACCCCCTGGGAGGTGAGGGGAGCAGTGAGCAGCAGCGGTGGCCGCTGCTCGGGGATAATTTTGGGGATCTAACCCCCAATTCCAAGCCTTGATGCTGAGTCCCAAGCAGGGAGACAACGGGTCTCATTTTTATAGTCTTTGGTATGACTTGGCAGGGGTTTGAACTCGCGACCTTCAAGTCTCATGGCAGACATTCTAACCACAAGGCCACTGAACAGGTTTATAACAACTTTTCCACTAGAGCGGGGACCGGGTACTACTAAATGTTAACACAAAATTATTAATCTTACTGATAATCTTATTCAATAATTATATGAAAGCCTGTGTTATCACAAAGATTATTATCAAAGCTTAGGTATCTGTGCTGGCCCTGCACTGAGATGGCGAATTGTCCAGGGTGCACACCGCCTTCCGCCCATGTGCAGCTGAGTTCGGCTCCAGCACCCCCCGCGACCCCGAAAAGGGACAAGGGGTAGATAATGGATGGATGGATGGAGGTCAGGCATGTTTCAGAAATAAAGAAAAGGCAAAAGAAGGGACTCATAACAACTGTTGCAAAGAAGAATTACATAAAATTATACACTGCTAAAATAAATGAATTCAAACTAAATTAATAATAAATATGACTTTGGCTATTGACTTCTTCTGTTTCTTTGATATTGTCATTACTGCCACAAGTGGTGGAAAAGACTATTACAACTGAGTTCTACTGCGGCCCAGAGAGACCCATCCATCCATCCATCTATTTTCTACCGCTTATTCCCTTTGGGGTCGCGGGGCGTGCTGGTGCCTATCTCAGCTACAATCGGGCGGAGGGCGGGTTGCACCCTGGACAAGTCGCCACCTCATCGCAGCCCATACAGACCACAGCTGAGAAAGAAAGAAATTTGGGCGGCCCGCTAGGGGACGCTCGCGGCCTAACAATGGGCCCTAAGGCTAAGAAACATTGAGTTATCAGACCGAGGAGGAGGATCCTTCCCCTCTACTCAGGCTGTGAGACTGTTATGACTGCTGCCTGACGCCTCCTGTGTTATTCATTCTCGTCTGATGACATCCCACCTGCTCTGATGTCTAAGATGGACTAATACGAACTAATCACAGACGGAAAGACGGCAACATTACAACTTGGTTTGGTATTATATTCATCTAATTGTGGCGTGCGACATGCAGTGAGATAAATAATCGTCCAAAATTATGAAGAATTAGGGTTTGAGTGGAACTAAATTATCTTGCTTGTATTCTTTTCCATGTTGTATACAGTATATACATTAAATGATTGTTAGTCTCGGGACACAAATAGGGTCTCACCATCTCTGGACATTCCTAGGGCAAGACATTTCTGCAGGCGGCAGTGTTGGCATCGGTTGCGGTTTGTTCTGTCGATGAGGCAGTTCCTCTGTCGGGGACAGGAGTAGGCCGCATTGTTCTGCTGACTCCTTCTAAAGAATCCCTGGTTGCACATGTACACACAGAAATAGTTAATACAGACTCACAGGTACCTGAGCTAAATGGCTAACCTTATGGTATGCCTTTTCTTACCTTACATCCTTCACATGTGATAACTCCATAGTGGATTCCTGATGATTTGTCTCCACAGATTTTGCATGGTATAACTTCGATTTGGGCTGCAATTAAAAAAAAAAGGAGCAATGTTAAACACTGGATGTACAGTAAAGCACACTGCAAGGACACAAGATGTACTGAGCTTAACATGGTGACTTGAGTGTACATATTTTTAGAGCTCTGTCGGTGGGCTTATTGAAGGGTTAGATTAGAAAAACATCACATAATCTAGTTGGCTGTAAAACCACAGTGAAGTGTGTGTGCATGTACTACTTGTAGGTCTAAGAGTTATAAAAAAACAACTTCACAAGGGCAGTGTGACATGTGGACCTTGTGTATGTCTTTGCAGGAGTTTTTCTAATGACTGTAACATTGAGGACCACATGCATGCTCACAAGCACAAGCCCATTCAAACACCTCGGTGCCAACTGTGTGTCTCTTCTTCAGGTTCCACTAGAAGGAAACGCCCCTTGCTGGTTAGTAATGTTGCTCATAATAACAAAACATGTTACATCAGTAAAGGACTACATTTGTTGTTTAACCACCTACACCTTTAACTAATTACACCAGATGTCTCCAAATTGCAGCCCGCAGCTAATTTTTTTACGTCCCGCACCACATTCTGAAACTAGTATTATCAAAAAACAGTGGAATCAAATGTAATTAGGAAAAGTTGTAATGTTGACTCTAGTAACACATAGATGCCATCCGGGTTGTCATTGGTCAAAAAACAATAATGAATCACAATCAATGTTGTTATGAATTATTGACCTATTCCATCCATCCATCCATCCATTTTCTACCGCTTGTCCCATTCGGGGTCGCGGGGGGTCACTGGAGCCTATCTCAGCTGCATTCGGGCGGAAGGCAGTGTACGCCCTGGACAAGTCGCCACCCACTGAAAGCTCCAATTACTTCACATCATCTATTACAGTTTGAAATAATTTTGGCTGAAACTATTGCATGTGTTTGCCATACAACAAAGTTTTCAATGACAAAAAGGCATAAAATAAACAATACAAAGCTAAATTAAAAATAGTTTATAACTGTCATTGTTCATGATAATGGACGTAATGGATCTAAATCAATATTGTTATGAATTATTTACCTATTTTAGGCTCCAAATACTCCAGATCAAATATTCCAATATATTTTGTGTTTTTGCCATAACAAAACAGCTTTTCTTAAACAAAAGGGGCATTAAACATAAACAAATTATATATATATATATATATATATATATATATATATATATGTATATGTATATATATATATATATATAGGTGTGGGAAAAAATCACAAGACTACTTCATCTCTACAGATCTGTTTCATGAGGGGTTCCCTCAATCATCAGGAGATATATATATATATATATATATATAAATATATATATATATAAATATATACATATATAAATATAAATATATATATATATATATATATATATATATATATATATGTTATTTTTATATTGACCAATAGATCTGAAGGTTATCTACAGATTTAAGCGTTCAACAATAAATAAGACGTGACTTATTAAAAAAAAAAATATGACAGAGACCCTCCAGGTTTACAGGAGCACACTTGATGGGAGCCTTAAAGGTTGAAAATAAATCAATACATTGTATTGGTTTTTAAAATGAAAAATATCAAAATGGCCCTGCATGCTTTGATTTTTCAGTGTGCAGCCCTCAATGGAAAAAGTGTGCACACCCCTAATCGAAAACCATACACACCCATACTTAGTAACTGAACAACATTTCATTGTAAAATCTCACAAATTTTTTTGTAATATTACTCACTGTGTATCGGCAGCTCCATATACAGCACATAAACGATGGAACCTGTTTCAATGTAACAAGCAAGAGCACCTGTCGCTTGTGTATTTGAGCTTATCATCCATCGTCAAGAGAAAGCCGCAGTTTCAGTTAAGTGATTGATGCAGGCAGAGATAGGCAGGTGTGTCTGCTGAGATGGCACACTCTCTAAAGAGATTATATGCAGCCTATCTAATCCTAAATTATTTCCCATTGAGCTGGATGTGCGTAACACTGTTTAATCTCAAAGATAGCCTTACAACTGTGAGTCCGGTGCATATTCCATCAAGAAATTGAAAAATTCCAAGAAATTCATGAATAGTTCAAATGGACATTACTGTTTTCCTCTTTATCTGCCATTTTCATAACTTATACTGTATTTAAGTTCACTGCACATTAAACAAAACAACACATTTCTATCCAACTCATTTTAAAACATGTTCCTGTATTAGAAAATGGATATAATGTGTGTTTTTTAGGCTGTCCCTAGTGGTCTTTATCTATAAAGTGAGCACGGTATTAGGTACACATGCTGAATTGCTCAATATAATTATTCCAAAATAAGAGCTGTATCAATATTTCAGCTGCTTTTGTCAGAGAGGCATTCATTTGTCATGTGAATGTAGTTTCCAGCAGTGTATAATTGACTGATGCTATACCCCAATATGCAGTAGCTTATTCAGGTAACCAAATTATCAAGGGTTATACCTTAAATTGTAATAAAATAGCAAGTGAGTGTGTAAATGCTCCATATTCATATTTATGCAGGGTGTTTAAGTCAATGTGAGCCAACAACTCAAACAGCTGTGTGTACGAATGATTGTACGAATGAGTGTGCAGTATGTATAATTAAATAATCCTATATGCGGATCAATTGGGACAGTTTTGTCTGTCTCAGCGATTGGGTAGTTACAGAGAGGGGCTACTTGCACTTTGCAGAATTTTTGCTCCAACTGTGCAAATTACTGATGGTTTAATTTTACATTAACGCTGTACAGAAAACAAAGTTTACATTTTAAATGTTTGACTCTATTGTAAGTAGGGTTGCCAACTCACTGATAAAAAAAAAATAGACCTTACCTGTTGCCTTTATCATTTTTAATAGTATTTTTTTAATGTATATTATTTGACTAAAACACGATTTTGCATGCATACTTTGAAGCAATGTGAATACATGGGAAACAAATAAATACAAATAAAATAAATAATACATAATTTTGCTTCTGCTTGCCATAATCTTGATTTTTTTCTAATAAATCCACATCATCAACATTGAAGTTTAACTTTTTATATGTGGCAATAAAATAAAATCTCTGTTCATTGCTACACAGATCACGGCACCCACAAACCAGTGTGCCCATGAGCGTGCTATTGCTGTTCCATCCATCCATCCATCCATTTCCTACCGCTTATTCCCTCTTGGAGTCGCGGGGGGCGCTGGTGCCTAACTCAGCTACAATCGGGCGGAAGGCGGGGTGCACCCTGGACAAGTCGCCACCTCATCGCAGGGCCAACACAGATAGACAGACAACATTCACACTCACATTCACACACTAGGGCCAATTTAGTGTTGCCAATCAACCTATCCCCAGGTGCATGTCTTTGGAAGTGGGAGGAAGCCGGAGTACCCGGAGGGAACCCACGCATTCACGGGGAGAACATGCAAACGCCACACAGAAAGATCCCGAGCCTGGATTTGAACCCAGGACTGCAGGAACTTCGTATTGTGAGGCAGACGCACTAACCCCTCTGCCCACCGTGAAGCCCTATTGCAGTTGTTATTCAGAAATGTATGTTCATGTATTTAAAGTTCTGCACACCTCATGCGGTCCGTATTTTATCAGTTTTATTAGTTACTAGGGCTGCGAATCTTTGGGTGTCCCACGATTTGATTTAATATAGATTCTTGGGGTGGCGATTCGATAATATATCGATTCTTTTTCGATTCAACGCGATGCTCGATTCAAAAACGATATTTTTCAGATTCAAAACGATTTTGTATTCATTCAATACATAGGATTTCAGCAGGATCTACTCCAGTCTGCTGACATGCTAGCAGAGTAGTAGATTAAAAAAAAAAAAGGACAATGTTTTATCAACTGATTGCAATAATGTCAATTTGTTTTAACTATTAAACAAACCATAAATATGACTTATTTTATCTTCGTGAAAATATTGGACACAGTGCGTTTTCAGGCTTATGAGATGTGATGCAAGTGTAAACCACTGTGACACTATTGTTCTTTTATTTTTAATTCTTATAAATGTTTAATGATAATGTCAATGAGGGATTTTTAATCACTGCTATGCTAAAATTATAACTAATATTGATACTGTTGTTGATAATATTCATTTTTGTTTCACTACTTTTGGTTTGTTCTGTGTCGTGTTTATGTCTCCTCAATTGCTCTGTTTATTGCAGTTTTGAGTGTTGCTGGGTCAGGTTTGGTTTTGGAGTTGGATTGCATTGTTATGGTATTGCTGATTGTTTTGTTGGATTGATTAAAAAATAATAATAATGAAAAAAAAATCATTTAAAAAAAAAAAAAGAGAATCGATTCTGAATCGCACAACGTGAGAATCGCGATTCGTATTCGAATCGATTTTTTCCCACACCCATATTAATTACATTCATTAAACAATAAATTGAAGAAAGAGATTATAAATTAAACCTTTTTTCTGATCAAATTAATCAATTAATCGTTGCAGCCTAATGCAGGACTATTTAGTTTTTCAAGGGTTGATCGGATACCCTAGTTGAAAGCACTAATAGAGCAAGATTTTCCTGTATCCTCCATGCACCTGGGGATAGGTTGATTGGCAACACTGAATTGGTGTGAATGTGAGTGCGAATGTTGTCAGTCTATCTGTGTTTGCCCTTCGATGAGGTGACGACTTGTCCAGGGTGTACCCTGCCTACCGCCCGAATGCTGCTAAGATTGGCTCCAAAACCCCCCGTGACCCGGAACGGGAAAACCAGTAGAAAATGGATGGATGCGTCCCCCAGTGGCCTAGAAAACAGTCTACTGTGTTACACGTTGTTAGTTTTTGGTTTTTAGTAGTCTATTTACGTGTCTCATTGCAGATTCTAATGCAAAAAGTGGATGTGTTTTGAGCTTCATAGTCTGTGAGTGACTGTCACTAGTGTATCATATGGCCCACTGCATACTTTTTGCTAAATCCAGCATTGCGCATGCTGCGAGTTGTGGTGCAGCTAAAATCCTGACCCATTTCCATCCATTCCTGCTCAACTGGCTCTAAAATGGGTCAGAGTGCACTGGACTGGGATGATACACTACACAGATGACACATATATTTATGGGTAAGTCAATAACATGGCTTCTAAGACAGTAATAATAGCCTGTAAACTGGTCAGTTGTGACCAGGACAATACAAAACAATAACGTCTCATAGCTTTTGATACAGTTCATCATGCTGATGTAGATAATATTTATGTTTCTCCACCATGGGTTTTACAGCTCTGCTGCAGTGATTACAGTATTTTGACTATACATCTCTGTATGTCTTCCAACCCCATGGGAGATTGTACTTCTCCTTGCACTGCATAATTATGCCCAAAGGAGCTCGAGCGTGTGGGCATGTGCATTGTTTTAGTGCCGCGTTTGTTTTCCACAGAGGGTCTTAGTGAGTTTTTCCACAAATACATAGACAAGGCAAGTGTATAAGCACGTGTGTGCATGTTTGCAAAAGTGTGTGTGGGTGTGCGTATTGTCGAATGTTTGCGCGCGCGCTACGCTTATTGCCTGTGGGGACTGTCAGGTAGGATACAGAGAGATGGTCATGACAGCATTGCTGTTGCCAGGGTGACCACCCACTCGCTGCACTCGTCTGGCTGTCACAACGATGATGTGCTAAGCTGTCACACTCCTAAAGGAAGTGATGTCACAGCATGTCCTGTTTGACCCTCCCCCGACAGTTACTGAGGCTTTAGGGATTGTTAAGCAAATGACTCCCACTTCTTATTACACTGAACAATGTTTGCTTCGAGGTGCACAGGTGGATTATAGCAGCATTAAGATACGTGTGTGCTTATTTGAAAAGTTAAACTTTAGGCAAAAACACTAACATGGCTCTACTACAAACATCCGTCCCTACTGGTGGCCCAAGTTTAGAACTATAAACTTGTAAGAGTTCTCACATTTTTGCAGCAGATTCTTAAAAAAACACATTAATATGTTGTTTGACTAGCTTTTTTACAAAAGGTGCTTAAAAACAGCAGAGCACTTCTATAACATAAACATAAAATAAACAGACCAACATAAAATGCATTCTGTGGAGGACTTTGCAATCTGACCCCACGGTCATTAGCTTCCTAGAAATGTGGTCCCCAAAACAATTTAGTTTAGTATCCATGCTATATGAAATCGAAGAGTATAAAGGTGACGACAGGGTGTTATTTCTATATTATGTCTAAAGGGCTCTCATAATGTTGAAAAATGTATTTAGAAGGTAGATAAGCAGTTTTTTATGCTGTAACCATTGAAATATTCGATTTACAATTAATGATTCCTACTTGGCCGAAATGTTTGCATCGCGTCATGTCTGGAACCAATTAAGGGACACACGAGTATTAGTATTAGTACATAAGAGATGGGCCTCGGCATTGTTGTATAAGTTTGGTGCTGTTCTCCTCCTTCCTGCTGTTGGAGAAGGATATCCTCTCCTCTGAGCTGAGTGACTGACAGCTCAGTTGACCAGCGGCAGTGCGAGTGTTATCCCGAGGTTGTTATGTAAGAGCAGGACTGCAATGTTGGCAATTCCTCAGCTAAGAGGAGGATCAGTCTCAATCGCATGAGAGAGGGAGAGAGAAAAAGGAAAAGACAACTTCAGAAATAACAAGGCCAAATAGCTGCAGCACGTGTGCGTAGCTGATTGTGGCCATGAGGGCTATATTGCACCGGCACGTGTGTTATCATAATTGATTTTTAATGAAGTGAGGATCTCCTGTGTATTTCCTGGGCTGCCCCTCTTTAAATAGAGTCCTAATTATCTACAGTGCACTACTTGGAGGGAGGTGGGGGGTTAGCCGAGCGCTAGTATCTTCTCCGTAATTCATCTTATCGCACGCCGACTAGAAATGTACACAGTGGCATGACTTTAGTGTTCACATAAATCATGTACAGCAAATGTAGTCCACTAGGTGTTGCTGGAAATGTTCAGCTTGTGTGTTAGAGCTGAGAAGAGGCAGATTGGACATGCATGTTTCATTCATTCAGCCTGCAGTAGCATAGGCACCGATCCCGTGGGTGCTTCGGGGCCCGAGCACCCACGGACATTGCCGAGAACCCACGTGGGATTGAAGGCAAATTTCAACCTTTGAAATACACTGCAAAAAGTGAAATTTAAGTAAGATGAAATATCTCAAATAAGAGTGATATTTGCTTATTTTCTGTCTGATAAGATAATTCTTCTCACTAAGCAGATTTTATGTTAGAGTTTTTTACTTGTTTTAAGGGTTTTGGTCCTAAATAATCTCAGAAAGATATTACAGCTTGTTGCTGAGATGTGATGACCTATATTGAGTAAAACATGCTTGAAACTAGAATATTAACTATTGCAAAGCTGTGTCATCAACAATCACAAGTATAAAACTACTTTTTTTTTGAAGTAATAATTTCTTATTTCAAGCATGAAAAAAAAAAATCATGACTTTGACAAAATTGTGTCTCATATTAAAACAGATGACAGCCAAATAGACTTAGCTGTTATATTTTCAATAAAACAATAGAAAATACGTAGTCATATAGGATTTGTCAAAACGGGGGCTACGGTGTGGTTTGGTTTCCTGGAAGGCAAAGCAGGATGACGGGACATGGCGTGAAGGTAAAGACATATTTTAATTTATCCATAAAAAAAAAATTTGCAAACTAAAGGCGCGCACAAGGCAGAGAACAAATTTGGCTAAAAAAACAAAAACTACCACAAAGGTAAAAAACTATGGATATGAAACAAAAGACTCGCTAAACGTGACATGAATAAACAAAACGTACTTGGAAGGAAATGAGCAGAGCGATAGATAACCAGAGTGAACAGAGCATGGCGCAACAACAATGACGCCAGCCCGACTGCCTGGCAACTACAAGCTTAAATAATAGTGATATGATTAACAGAGGTGCGTGAGTCCTAAACAAATCAGGTGCGTGAGTCCAAATGAGTACAGGTGAACTAATCGGTCGTGATGGTGAGAAAACAATGTAGCGTAAACAGGAATTAAAAAGAGTCTTAAACCAACAGAACATAACGAAACAAAACGTGACCACAGAACATGACATTATTAGTGAGAATTTACTTATTATAAGGTATTTTGGGGTTCATTGAGGTTAGCTAATTTTACTTGTTTTGGAAATTCTTGACAAGCCAAATTTTCTTGTTCTATTGGCAGATAATTTTGCTTAGTTCGACTAAAATACCCCTCATTTTTGTATGTTTTAATCTTGTTTATGAACACTGACTTTTTGCAGTGTAGTTTTTGAATAATCAATCTTGTTGTTATTAAGTTTGTGGCGGAATTGGACCGCTACACATACCATACCAACTTTATTTGAAATGGGTCTAAAATGGGCTAAAACTGAACTGTCAAGACCAGGTTTATTTAAAAGCAGTTAAACCACGGTGTGTTTAAAACTGGTAGGAACTACACCAGAAAACAGACTGCTGTTTAAAATGTTAAGAACAGGCTGCCCTATGCAAGAAAACACTTCTTTAAAAAATGTAGGAGGGACAGCATCATGGGGGAACCCGAGGGCTTCATATGATTCATTAATTCTTCTAACTGCCGCAGATTCACTTGCTCAAACAGCAGAGTAGTTAAACGGGACAGAAGAGTCAGAAGTCGGAACAGAAATGAGAGCCTTTGTTGTGGCAATCTTATCAATAAAATACTCTAAAAAGGCATTGCACAATTCAGAGGAGGGTTCCAAGCATGTAGGCTGAGGGGCATTAAGAACAGAGTCAATGATAAAAAATCACATATCATAGTTATCAAAGCCTAAACAAGATTCAATTGTGCCTGACAATGAACTAATGACACAATGTGTGAATGAAGCGCATACTTACTCAACAGCCATACATGTTACACTAAGGGTGGCAACATGAACGATGCCAACACTGTCATAAACATGTGTCATATAGTGAAACTATATTTGCACCGCAACACAACATAAACACTACATAACAAATTACCAGAATTCCCTGCAGCACCAACTCTTCTGGGACGCTACAATATAAACAAAGGCCATTGGTGGATCTATAATGATACCACATACAATAGCATATCTAGTCGATACTATATTAACATCGCAAAATCTTCTTTCGTTTTTTTTTTTGTTTGTTTGTTTTTTTTAATTTATTATCATGTTTATAAACCCAGGAATTATGTCCCTGGACACATGAGGACTTTGAATATGACCAATGTATGATCCTGTAACTACCTGGTATCGGATTGATATCCAAATTTGTGGTGTCATCCAAAACTAATGTAAAGTATCAAACAACAGAAGAATAAGTTATTATTACATTTTACCAGAAGTGTAGATAAAACATGTCGAAACGGAAAATAATCAGATATTAACAGTAAATGAACAAGTATAAGAATAATTCATTTTCTACCACTTGTCTTTAATAAGTTTGACAAAATAATAGATTGATAAATGACACAATATGTTACTGCATATGTCAACAGCTAAATTAGGATCCTTTGTTTGCTTACTTACGACTAAAAGTCAAGTATTTTTTGTATGTTCACTATTTTATTTAAGGACAAAATTGCAATTAGAAACGTATGTTTAATGTACCCTAAGATTTTTTTGTTAAAACAAAGTCAATAATGCCATTTTTTTGTGGCCCCCTTTAATTAGAAAAGCACCGAAATACTTTTGGTACCGGTACCAAAATATTGGTATCGGGACAACTCTAATACACACACACCGAGCACCCACTGGCAGAAATGTAGATCGGCGCCTATGTGCAATATGATGGCTCCAAAACAGAAAGAAAGCACACCCATAATTGCATAGAGTGCCAATAAGATGAGTGAGCTTGGCGGTGTAGTATCGCAGCTTAGGGAACAATTGATATCACTTTCCATCCTAACTTTTGCCAGCGTGAGGCACTTCAGAAAGGCAAACAAAACTCCTGCGGTCCCAGGGGTTGACTTGTCGGGGATGAATGTGGGTGGTGTCTCCTGCACTTTATTAAAAATATGCACTGCTTCTTTCGAAGTTTAACTAGACATCTTGTGGGGAAATAAAGGAGATCAGCACTTTCCTCTCCCCTCCTTGTTAAATGTGAACACGCCTGGCGCTGGTCTTAGATGTCTACATTCTCTGAATGATCTTATCACTATTCGCCATCCCTTCCGCTTCAGTCTGTTTGACATCGACGCTCGTCTCTGAGTCTTCCTCCGTGCTGTAAGTTGCCGTGTGACTTGGAAATCATTCCAGTTTCGCTTTTTCATGATCTATTTCCATCTCGCTGCAATACTCTTCCTCATCTTATATAGCCGAGAGAGAGAAACAAGTATTTTTTTTTCTCCCCTCCACCCGCTGATGATGAAAAACACAGCGAAAAGTTCTGGTGGCGTGATTGCTGAGTGAATTAAGACACACTGCTGGGAATTGCGCACTCAACTGCTGCTTGGGTTGTCTCCCTAGTGCCTCCTCTCATGTTTGCGCGTCATACTGTCCCGTTGGAATCAAAGAAACGCTGCCACTGCCTATGGATTCAAATGGACTTGAGCAGTGCGTCGTCGTATTTGCTGCATGAAACATCTAAAACTCAGTGAAGAGCGGCGGACTATCCGCTACTCTACAAACTCATTTTCAGTCGCTTTCATCCCTCTTCCATACAGCTTCTATTGTTTTTTTGGCCTCTTTCTGATTCAGACGCCTGCCTCGCCTTGTTCTATGTGGATGTCTGGCATCATTGCAACTGAACACCATGCATTGACTATATAGAGGAGTTTTTAATTCTACGCCAGGGGTTTCAAACGTACAGCCCGGGCCGCGAATAGGTTTGGGCGTTATGTTTGAATATGGTTTTATTGCTTTTTTCGCATTATCTCAGGTTTCTAAGAACATTATTGTCATATTGAGTGAAACACTAATTTTTGTATTCGCAAACCTTACAAAATCTCATGGTTTTTTTAGTAAAACTCACAAAAATACATTATTTCAGGCATTTAGCCATTTTGCATGTTTGGTTTAGGAATTATGTTTAAATAACTGTCATATTGAGTGTGACAGTTATACTGTCATATTTGTTACGATCCACCGCCCGGATCATATATTGTTTCGGGTTTTAACTCCTTTTGTGTTTTGCCGATCGTTTTGGACTCTTCCTGTTCTTAGTTTTTGCACTTCCTTATTTATCTTGTCTCCATTGTTTCTGATTTGTTCCACCTGCTCTTGTTTCTGATGCGCACCTGTGTTTTGATTATTGCTTTAGTATTTAAGCCTGCCTTCGACCTCAGTTCTGTTTGGTTTGTTTGTTTTGCGGTAAGTAACAGTCACGTTGGCATTTCCTAAACCCTTGTATCTTTGCTAAGTAGCTCCTTAGCTTCCATGCGCTCGGCACACTCCTTTTGGACTTTTGGACTGCATGCTAAGTTTAGCGTTAGCTTCCCGTGCGTAAGCACGCGCTTTATTTTGCCTTTTGAACCAGTGTTATTTTATAATTTTTATATTAAACCACGCTATTACCTGGTATTTTTGCCTGTCTGGTCCTTGTGCATCTTGGGTTGACTCAACACGCATCACAATGCGCTCCCAAGGCGACAATATTGAGTAAAAAACTAATTTTGTCATTGCAAAATTCGCAAAATAATTGTTTTCTTGTAAAACTCACAAAGATACATTATACCAGGCATTTGTAGATATTTTGCATGTTTGGTTTAAGACTTATGTCTGAATATTTTTTTTAATTGCTTTTTTCCCATTATCTCAGGAATCTAAGATAATGTCATAAAAGAGAGCCAAAATTGTTGAGTGAAAGAACAGCTGTTCTAAATGTGTCCACTACATGTCACATTAGCAATTTGTTGTATTTCTGTAGATTATGCGACATGTGTAAAAAAAAAACAAAAAAAAAAACATATGATGTTAGTGCACCAGTCAAGGAAAATGAGCAAATTACATAAATAACTTCCTGTAATTTGATTTGATATCATTTTTTCGTCTTGATAGATTGAAAATGAACACCAATGAGCTGACTGATGAACATTATCACATAATTTATTCAGAAAGTATAGATAACAACAAATAAAAATAGAATATTGTTGTAGAAAAAACAACAACATTATGATTTGTACATTTTCAGAATGTGCTTGTTATAGTTTTAAACAAAGAAAACAACCTGAAGTTGTCTTTATTTTTAAGTTATCGTGACGTGATTTTACCAGTCCGGCCCACTTGGGAGTAGATTTTTCTTCATGTGGCCCCCCGTTCTACGCTGTACCTGGCAAATACTCAGTACCCATTTTTTACATTCTAGAAATACAAATAATTGTTTCTTCCCCACAGATATTAATTAACAACCATACCAGTAACATAAGGTGTGGCCTGAAATTGAGAGCTAATGGGATTTTGCTGTGGTACCTGAGTGCTGCAGCTGTTTATTATTTTAGTAATCGAGAATAGACCTGGGCAATAAATTGATTTCATCAATAAGTGCAGGTTTTTTGTAGCAGACAATTTTAAAGATTAAAAAAAATATGTTTTTCTCCTCTTGCTAACACATCTTTTTGCCCCCAGGAGCTTCAAGAGCTTCCAAACTCCCTCTAACTTCCTTAGCTGAGATTCACAAAACCAGCTAAACATGGATAATGCTAATGTACAATTTTTTCCAATTGCTTACACACTAAGTTTTACATTTTCACACAGTCAACAAAGTCTACACACAGTAAACAAAACCACCGTGCAGATTTGCCTAATTTTAGGCATAGACTCTGCTTCACAGTTTTTGCAAAATATTACACACAATGCTTTACACACTCCTTGCAGATGTGATGTGGATGAGATACTATAGCCTGACCCAGCCAGATGGGCAGGTGATGATTAGAATCAGTAACTGAGGTTTTTGAGTACGTCCTTTCCTAGATTTGCTGTTGCCTAAGTCTGCACATGTAGCCTATACTCTATGCTGTCATTTTTATTTATCTAAAATTTTACAGTGCTTTGACTACTGTGATATGTCACTTTACCTGACTGTGGTAAAAATACATAATTGCGGATGGCAGCATCATTTTTGAGCAGTTCTTGAAAAGATTACAGGATATTTTTTACTTTCTCTATAGGTGCTTACACATAGGCCCACTTCAAAGTAAACAATGAGGATTGCTATGGATTTGCCAATATATTTTGTCAAGTTACAGGAATCAATGATCACATGTGCTAACAAGGTCGGGCAAAATGCCCCAAACATGTGATTTCTTATAGTAAAATAGGGTTTTTTACAAATGTGTTTTGTATTTATCACTGTTCTGGGTTACTCAATCCAATAGAGTCTACCGGTAATCATTTGAAGTCTGTGTGAGTAAGATGACAATAAAACTGCATTTTTACAAATGCTTGCTTTATTTTGATGAATGGGCATATATTTTGACCGAAGTGTGTCATTTTGCAAATAATCTAGGAATTAAGAAAATGTAATGTTGTGTTTGCAAAAGTGTGTAAATCCTTTTGGAAAAAGACACACAGTTAGTAAAATTGTATGTAAGCAAATGGAAAAAGATGTAAATGAGAGCGAGACGTTTTTTCCAAAGAAAATACAAATTATGTCAATGGTTTAGATATAATAGTTCATTTGCAGCAAAAGACACCAATGCACTTTGCAAAGTCTGTTTAAAAAAGACGGCAGTTTTTCATACATCTGATTTCAAAGGGTGAAACGGAGTGCGGGAAATGCAACTCTTTACGAGGCGAACTCCCACTAAAATTCAGCTTACTGTGGTAGAATCATTAGAGGGCGTACCATGTATGATGAGAAAAGCGTTTCTTTTTTTTTTATTGAGACAAAGATTATTTATGTGTTGAATATTTCTTTGCTTACTATGTTGTATTATTTATTTATTATTTATTGGTTCACTGTTCTGTTACAGACAACAAGGAAATTGGAATGGTATGAAAAGGGGTAGGATTAAATAAGCTCTGCTTTTTCCTACTCCTTTTCGGACGTGCTGTAAGGAAACAACTAGAATTGCACAGTGAAAAACGCTCTCTACGTAGCTAGTGAAAAAGCCTGTTTTTCTCCACTCATAACCTTAAATGTTCAGTTATTGAAAAAAATTATATATATATATATATATATATATATATATATATATATATATAAAATATTTTTTTGAAAATATTTTTTTAAATTATTTACAAAAATTAAACATAATGTCAGTCTAATAAAAGATAATAGAGCTCCAACCTAATCCCAATTTTACAACACTTAGGATAGAACATTTTACAAACCAATTGCGAAGACTAATACAAATACAAATTCAATACTTACTAAATACAAAACACATACGTGTGCATGTATTTGTGTGTGCATTTGTGTGTGTCTGTGTATGTGTATGTGTTGTGTATATATATATATATATATATATATATATACATACATATATGAATATATATATATATATATACATATATATATATACACATACATATATGTATATATATATACATATACATATATACACATATACATATATCCATCCATCCATCCATCCATTTCTACCGCTTATTCCCTTTCGGGGTCGCGGGGGGCGCTGGCGCCTATCTCAGCTACAATCGGGCGGAAGGCGGGGTACACCCTGGACAAGTCGCCACCTCATCGCAGGGCCAACACAGATAGACAGACAACATTCACACTCACATTCACACACTAGGGCATAAATATATATATATATATGTATATATATATATATATATATATATATATATATATATATATATATGATGCCTTTATATCTATTTTTAATTAAATGCACACAATCAATATTGCACTTTTAAAATGTTGGATTTAATAAAAAATAAACAACAAAAACACCTCAGCTGTTTTTCACCACACAAATAACACACCCACCACATGGATGTACACCACTGTACTGCAGCAGCCACGCTGAAGCTATGAACACATACTTAAAGATGCAGGCACTTAGCAATTTTTTATTAGTTACACTCATCAACAATTAATTAAAGCAACAGAATTGTTTAATTCACTCAATATTAAATACAAATAATTGATCCAACATAAAAATAAATCATGAATGAAAAATAGCAGAAAGAAGTAAAAACTTAAAAAATCTGCACCCATTCCAGTGCTTCTCAATTTGTTTCTGTTACTCACCCCCCAGGAATAAGGAAATATTTTGCGCCCCCAACCCTCTCGCTCTTCACCGTGACTATAAATTGTATGATTTGAGTATAAAATTGTAACCATACCTCTAGATCAGGGGCGCTCACACTTTTTCTGCAGGCGAGCTACTTTTCAATTGACCAAGTCGAGGAGATCTACCTCATTCCTATTTATAATTTATATTTATTTATTTATCAAAGAGACATTTTTGTTAACAAGTTAATGGTGTTTAATGATAATACAAGCATGTTTAACACACATAGATTCCTTTCTTTCATGAAGACAAGAATATAAGTTGGTGTATTTGATTCTGATGACTTGCATTGATTGGAATTAGACAGTGGTGCTGATAACGTCCGCATTTTCAAATGGAGGAAAAAAAAAGTCCTCCTTTCTGTCCAATACCACATGAAAGTGGTTGGATTTGGCATCTCATTTGTCCAACTTGCATACTCGTTTTTAAACACTTATATTATGAGAGTAGCATATGTGTGTGGCCCTTTAATGTCTGGCAGCAGGTGAGTGACGTCAGTGACTGTGCGGGTGGGCAAGCAAGTGAGAAAGCGGTCGCTGAGGGCGGGGGAGAAATACATTGGCATCAAACTCCGTAGCTTGCTAGCTTGTGCACGCTAGCTTTCTGAGACTCTTATTTTGTTAGCACAGGCAGGATGAAACAGGTCTTTTATGGTGAAGACAGGAACTGTGCAGTCGGTCTTTAGAGTTTTGACAGTAGGTACGGAGTCTCTAGAAATAAAATGTGTTTCTCTGCGTCCGCCCTGTTAGTGATTTTTTTCTTAAATATGAGCTCGCAGCAGCCAGCGTCATCTCACAAGATCCTCGGGTGCCGAGAATGTCAAACAACTGACGAAAGTAAAGTCTTGGTATGATTGACGATTGCTCATTTTTATGTCTATTTTTTAATGCCTGGCTTGAGATCTACTGACACACCCTCCGAGATCGACCAGTTGATCGCGATCGACGTAATGGGCACCCCTGCTCTAGATAATATTGTAAGCTTATTACCTATAAGGGAAACAACACACCCGTCTTTCCTCGTCTCCCTTCGTAGTTACAGTGAAGCCAAGTGCTGCATACGCTTCATCATAAAAAGTATGTTGCCCGAGGTCAACCCCCCACTCCCCTCCCGGCATTGCACTGCACCGCACCAGGGGGCCCCGCCACACTATTTGAGAAGGACTGCACTATTCCCACAAATACAATATTAGCTATTTAACTTCAGAAGACTAAGGCCATACTTCTATTTCATGACATACAACAAAATTATTTATTTTTCTCAGGATTTTTACATATTCATAGTTACAGAAAGAGTTTTTTATTAGAAATAAGTTTTGTTTCACTTTCAATTGATTTTCATATACTAACTCTTTGATTTTTGATTGATTGATTGATACTTTTATTAGTAGATTGCACAGTACAGTACATATTCTGTACAATTGACCACTAAATGGTAACACCCGAATAACTTTTTCAACTTGTTTAAGTCGGGGTCCACGTTAATCAATTCATGGTAAATGCGTCTTTCCATTGTCACTGATTTGAAAAAAAAAAAAAAATCGTAGTTCCTTTTAGATTGTAATTACTTTCTCTTTTTACAAATCTGTTTTGAATATTGTTTGGCAGAATTTTTCCATTTGCTTTTTACATATTTTTTAGACTGTTGTACCCTAACAGTTCATTACATTTAAAAAAATGTAAATCTTCATATATCAGTTTTGTGGATTCCCTGCATGAGTGATTTATAAAAAATATACACTTATTTTTATTTAGCAATTTCTTCACATTATGTTAAATAGCAATAATTAAACTCCAAGTACATGTTTGTGCAGTTCTATGGTCTTTGACCTTCATAAGCCAGTCATAAATTCTGCTTTTCAAAGAAGCATAAGAATAAAATAGAATAGAAAAATGACACCGACACATTCACAGAAAATATGCCTGCACCACAGTGTATGATTTGTTGGAGAAATAGGCCTCCAGGCAATAGTCTTCTTCAAGACATGTTTGGGGAGACTATCGTTCCAATATTTAATGCACAAAGTCAACTTGTATACCCTGGAAAAAGAAAAAAAAAGTCAAGTATTTGTGTCAGTTTTTTTTCTGGGTCACCCTGTGGTTTGAATGTCCATGTATCAAGTAAGCCACCATGGGACCAAATAAAGTTGTGAGTGCCAGCACTTTGATAAAGATGTTAAGAAACACAATGACAACAACTGTGTACCAAAATACAAATGTGGCGTCTGAGTGTCACCAGCAAACTCATCAATAAAAGGGATGTCAGATGTTCATTTACCCTCTTCAGTCATCATTTACAGTACCGTATTTTTCAGAGTATAAGTCGCTCCAGAGTATAAGTCGCACTTGCCGAAAATGCATAATAAAGAAGGAAAAAAAACATATAAGTCGCACTGGAGTATAAGTCACATTTTTTGGGGAAATGTATTTGATAAAACCCAACACCAAGAAAAGACACTGGAAAGGCAATTTAAAATAAATAAAGAATAGTGAACAACAGGCTGAATAAGTGTACCTTATATGACGCATAAATAACCAACTGAGAAGGTGCCTGGTATGTTAACTTAACATATTATGGTAAGAGTCATTCAAATAACTATAACATATAGAACATGCTATATGTTTACCAAACAATCTGTCACTCCTAATTGCTAAATTCCATGAAATCTTATACGTCTAGTCTCTTATGTGAATGAGCTAAATAATATTATTTGATATTTTACGGTAACGTGTTAATAATTTCACACATAAGTCGCTCCTGAGTATAAGTCGCCCCCTTGGCCAAACTATGAAAAAAAACTGCGACTTATAGTCCGAGAAATACAGTATATGTGTTTTGCATTAATTTCTGCCTGCAAAACTATAGTTATTCTCAATAAAACGTGTTTTGTGTTAACATTTATGGGTTTCTCAAACAGTTTTACATTATTTCTTATGGGAAAAATATATTTTGGAACGGCATACTCACAAAAACCACGGTACCATTATATTGATAAAATTACATATTCATCACATATATAGTGCCACCTTTATTTTTTACATCCCAAGCTCTACCCAACAAAACTGAACACTTACTGTATGTTTTTTACTAATTGGTACTGTTCAATTCTATTTTTCACGGTTTTGAGCAGTAAATGCAACAGACAATAAACACGCTTTAGTCTTGCCGTGCGGCTGTTTATAACGACATAAATACATGATTTATTTCTTGCTCCACCATTGAAGTATGGTACCAATGTGGTTGGTACCTTAATGTAAGGTTATACAGTAGCTTTTGACTATGAAAACACACTCTTAATGTACTAAACTTAACTTAGTGGAAACTGATAAGCTTTGATTGATTGATTGATTGATTGATTGAATCTTTCATTAGTAGATTGCACAGTACAGTACATATTCCGTACAATTGACCACTACATGGTAACACCTGAATACGTTTTTCAACTTGTTTAAAGACCTACTGAAATGAGATTTTCTTATTTAAACGGGGATAGCAGGTCCATTCTATGTGTCATACTTGATCATTTCGCGATATTGCCATATTTTTGCTGAAAGGATTTAGTAGAGAACATCGACGATAAAGTTCGCAACTTTTGGTCGCTAAAAAAAAAGCCTTGCCTTTACCGGAAGTAGCAGACGATGACGTCACCGGTGTGAGGGCTCCTCACATCCTCACATTGTCTATAATATGAGCCTCCAGCAGCAAGAGCTATTCGGACCGAGAAAGCGACAATTTCCCCATTAATTTAAGCGAGGATGAAAGATTCCTGGATGAAGAAATTTAGAGTGAAGGCCTACGAAAAAAAAAAAAAGTTACAAATCAAAAAAGGCGAGGGCAAGTGAGAGCGATTCAGTTGTTTTTAGACACATTTACCAGGATAATTCTGGGAAATCCCTTATCTACCTATTGTTTTGCTAGTGTTTTAGTGAGTTAAAGAGTACCTTAAAGTCGGAGGGGTGTGGCCAATGGTGTTTTGACGCCAGAATCTCTGAGAGAAGTCACGGCAGCCGGAGGACGCTGGCTCCGCTGATCTCCGGTAAGAGGCGACTTATTTCCACAATTTTCTCACCGAAAACTTCCGGTTGACATGTACTCGTGATCTATGTTCGCTTGACCGCTCTGATCCATAGTAAGGCTTCACCTCCGGGAATTTTAAACAAGGAAACACTGTGTATTTGTGTGGCTAAAGGCTAAAAGCTTCCCACCTACATCTTTCTACTTTGACTTGTCCATTATTAATTGAACAAATTGCATAAGATTCAGCAACACAGATGTCCAAAATACTGTGTAATTGCGCAATGAAAAGAGATGACTTTTAGCCGTAAGTGGTGCTGAGCTAATATGTCCCCTCCAACCAATAACGTCACAAACCCGCGACGTTTTCAACAAGAAACTCCGCGGGAAATTTAAAATTGTAATTTAGTAAACTAAAAAGGCCGTATTGGCATGTGTTGCAATGTTAATATTTCATCATTGATATATAAACTATCAGACTTTGTGGTCAGTAGTAGTGGGTTTCAGTAGGCCTTTAAGTCGGGGTCCACGTAAATCAATTCATGGTAAACGTGAATCATTCATTCCCCCTTTATGATAAATTGTTGATGTTTCTTGTAATCATTTTTTTGCATACGAAAGTAAACCTGCCGTGCTAATACTATGTGACGCTCGACACAACCTAGTAACGGTTGTGTGTTTGTGTGTGCAGCTTTCTGTGTCTTGCACTAATAGTAATCAAAATATGGATTGCCACACTGTTGCTGCACATTGCTTCTCCCAACCTTCTAAACATCTATCATCATCATCATCAGCCCCCCAACCCCCTCCACATTAGCCAGTGTGCAACCGTCTCCACACATATGTACAAACAGTCAGAAAAAAAACAGTCCTCTCTTGCCCTCCCCACCCCCCTTAATGCTGTGTGTCAGAGGGCATGAGCCCGTCCAGCTTGCCATGCAGCCACAAAGCACTCTGGGTAATTGCTCAGATAGCAGGTCTGGGATCAGCTGGAGTTTGCTCCTAGAATATTGTGCTGCGGCGTGATTGGACACCACGGCGAGGGAACAGAAGGGGGCCGCTGGCTGTTATCCAGTGCATCGATTCACACACACACACACACACACACACATTTGCGACATATTCGGATATGCTTGAATGCATACATTACTGCAAGCTGCTTTTGAAAAAAAAAAAAAAACGACTTTACAGTATGACATTCTATGCTTAAACCCCCCCTACACCAACACACACACACACACACACACACACACACACACACACACTCACACGCACACACTCCCACCCAATGCAGCATGTGTCCTCAGATGGATAAGAGGCGAAGGAGGCGTGGGAAAAAATCCACAGGGTAAACCCAACCCCTGCCCTGCACACACACACACACACACACACACACACACACACGCATGGAGTCTGCCCATCTGCCCTCTCTGATCTGCCTCTCATGGCCACTGTACACACATAGGCATGCGCTCAAGTCCCCTGGGTGACCCGTAGGACCCTGACAGCCTTTGACCTTTCCTTAAGGACAGAGTGAGTCCGTCGGAGTGGAAAGAACGAGTCCAAGTGTGAGAGGTCTGCATCTGGTCATCATCGTCCCCGAAATCAGCCGTGAGAAAACACTCACACACAATAAGGAGCACACACACACACACACTGCTTAAAGCGCTGTCTTGTGTCTCTCACTGTCACGCCTGGGCCCTCACGTCAGCAGACTTGCATGCAACACCGACGGAGGGTCCGTATTTTCGCTGGGATTGAGGCGACCAATGTACAGTAGGAGGTTATGTTGACACACACGGAGCAGGGTCGCTCCTTCCTGGGGTGGGAAAATAATGTTTGTTGGCGTTGGCCATGTCCTCATCCTCTTTCAACGCTCCTCCTATGGTGTTACTCTTGAGTCTAATTGTAGATGACAGTGTGTGTGTGTGTGTGTGTGTGTGTTTGAAGGGGGGAAGGGAGAGCAAAGGTGGCCATCCCAGAGAAGCAGCGAGTCTAGTAGAAGACAAGAGAGGGGCATCCATGCCTGTTCCATGTTTGTTACTTCAGGGCAGAATATCTCCATATCGCTGGACTTGGTCATGATAGTGACCACTGACCAATATCATCAGGCAAGAGAAAAACTTGTGAAAAAGTTTTTGGAAAGAATGAATTCATTAATCATTCACACACTGCAATTATTCCTGAGCATATGCGCATAGGTGCTCGGTGTGTCGTGTTGTCCCGATACCAATATTTTGGTACTGGTAGCAGAAGTTTTTTGGTACTTTTTGGTACTTTTCGGTACTTTTCTAAATCAATCAATGTTTATTTATATATTCCTAAATCACAAGTGTCTCAAAGGGCACAAAAACATCCGCGGTTCAGTGCCCACATAATGGTAAGGAAAAACTCACAACCCAGTGGGACGTCGATGAGAATGACAATGAGAAACCTTGGAGAGGACCCCAAATGTGGGTAACTCATCCCCCCCTCTAGGGCAGTGGTTCTCAAATGGGGGTAGGCGTACCTCTGGGGGTTCTTGAAGGTATGCCAAGGGGTACGTGAATTTTTTTTTAAATATTCTAAAAAATAGCAACAATTCAAAAATCCTTTATAAATATATTTATTGAATAATACTTCAACAAAATATGAATGTAAGTTCATAAACTGTGAAAAAAATACAACAATTCAGTGTTGACAGCTAGATTTGTTTGTGGACATGTTCCATAAATATTGATGTTAAAGATTTATTTTTTTGTAAAGAAATGTTTAGAATTTAGTTAATAAATCCAGTTGGATCTCTATTACAATCCCCAAAGAGGGCACATTAAGATGATGATTACTTTTATGTGTAGAAATCTTTATTTATAATTGAATCACTTGGTTATTTTTCAACTAGTTTTTAGTTATTTTTATATCTTTTTTCCAAATAGTTCAAGAAAGACCACTACAAATGAGCAATATTTTGCACTGTTATACAATTTAATAAATCAGAAACTGATGACATAGTGCTGTATTTTACTTCTTTATCTCTTTTTTTTTCAACCAAAAATGCTTTGCTCTGATTAGGGGGTACTTGAATTAAAAAAATGTTCACAGGGGGTACATCACTGAAAAAAGGTTGAGAACCCCTGCTCTAGGGGAATAAATATATAATATAAAAATTTAGAGGACCACAAAAAATGTCATTATTGGCTTTATTTTAACAAAAAAATATTACGGTACATATGTTCCTTATTGCAACTTAGTCCTTAAATAAAATAGTGAACATACAAGACAACTTTTCCTTTATTAGTAAGTAAGCAAACAAAGGCTCCTCATCAGTCTGCTGACGTATGCAGTAAAATATATTGACTGTAGTTAAATGTATAATGTATTTATATTATTCACATGTGAATAATGCTGTATAATAGACTGTATTTATATTATTCACATGTAAAAAATACCTAAATGTTTATTGCCTATTGTGAGCAAACTGTGTTGCTGAATTTCTCTTAGGGATCAAATAGTACTTTGTATTCTATTCTATTCCATGCTAATCTATACTGTGTCATTTGTCATTCTATTATGAATTATTAATTTACTTGTTCATTTACTGTTAATATCTGCTTTTTTTCTCTTTCAACATGTTCTATCTACACTTCTGTTAAAACGTAATAATCACTTATTCATCTGTTGTTTCATGTGTCCAGGGACATTTTTCCTGAGTTTATTAAGATAATATCCATCCATCCATGTTCTACCGCTTATTCCCTTTGGGGTTGCGGGGGGAGCTGGCGCCTATCTCAGCTACAATTGGGTGGAAGGCAGTGTACACCCTGGACAAGTCGCCACCTCATCACAGGGCCAACACAGATGGACAGACAACATTCACACTCACATTCACACACTAGGGCCAATTTAGTGTTGCCAATCAACCTATCCCCAGGTGCATGTCTTTGGAAGTGTATCCATGTAATCATAGTAGTATCGACTAGATACGCTATTGCATGTGGTATCATTACAGTTGGGGTTAGGTGTAGATCCGCCAATGGTGTTTTTTATATTGTAGCGTCCCGGAAGAGTTGGTGCTGCAGGGAATTCTGGCAATTTATTCTGTAGTGTTTATGTTGTGTTGCGGTGCAAATTTTCTTCCAAAATGTGTTTGTCGTTGTTGTTTAGTGTGGTTTCACTATATGGCACATGTTTATGACATTGTTGGCGTTGTTCGTACTGCCATCCCCAGTGTGATTGATTGATTTAAACTTTTTTTTTTTCTTTTCTTAGTTTATTTCGAACATGACATACATACAACATTATACATCAGTTAATTTCATCATTTTGCAATACACAATACATCATGTCCGAAAAGGAGTAGGAAGAAGCAAAGCTTATTTAATCCTACCCCTTTTCCACTTCAGAGCGCCCACAATAAATACATTCATTCACTGACCTTCTTTACAGCAAAATATCAAAATGACATCTGTGAGTGAGTATCACAGCAGTTTTCTAACATGTACTTAATTATTTCAGTCATTATTAACATACTAAGATGAAGAATATCTTATTTTCAATAAATTTGAAAGTGTTTCTCATAATACTTCTTCATTGTACTTTGTAAGCACTATTAATTTAAACATCCTCTTAAACTGGATCATATCAGTACAATGTTTAACTTCTTTACTTAATCCATTCCATAATTTAATTCCACATACTGATATGCTAAAAGTTTTAAGTGTTGTACGGGCATACAAATGTTTTAAGTTAGATTTTCCTCTAAGGTTATATTTCTCCTCTTTAGTTTAGAAGAATTGTTGTACATTCTTTGGTAGCAGGTTGTAATTTACTTTGTACATCAATTTAGCTGTTTGCAATTTTATCAAGTCATCGAGCTTTGATATTTTTGACTCAATAATTAAAGGGTTTGTATGTTCTCTATATCCAACATTGTGTATTATTCTAATCGATCTTTTCTGTAACACAGTTAACGAATGTAGCGCACATTTGTAGTTGTTTCCCCATATTTCTGCACAATAACTCAGATATGGTAACACTAGCGAGCAATAGAGAATATAAAGTGATTTTTGGCTTTTATTAGTAGATTGCACAGTACAGTACATTTTCCGTACAATTGACCACTAAATGGTGACACCCGAAAAAGGTTTTCAACTTGGTCATTAATCAATTCATGGTATGGTGTGACATGTATAGCTGTTGAGTAAGTATGCCCTTCATTCGCGCGTGTGCAGCGTGTTCAAAGTCACGATTAATGTGTCATTAGTTCGTTATCGGGCACAATGAGATCTCGGTTAAGGTTTGTCAAATATAGTCTCTTAGATTTGTGATTGTCTTATTATGTAAATCAGACCAAACCTGCCACTAAATTAACAACTTGTCTAGGGTTTAACCCGCCTTCCACCAGAATGCAACTGAGATAGGCTCCAGCAACCCCCCGCAACCCTGAAAGGGACAAGCGGTAGAAAAAGGATGGATTGAAGATTGATTTATCAAAAATGTTGTTAAAGATTAAGAGTTGCAAACAATCCCAGGTGCGTGCTCGGCATTGTGCGCGGGTGCTCGGGCCCCGGAGCACCCACGGGATTGGCGCCCATGTTCCTTAGTGGAGTCTAAATGTACCAATGCTTAATGCTTAAAATGTTTTATAATTAACAGCAGAAAATACAATTCATGCTCATTATATTCATAATAAGGCTGTCAAACAATTATATTTTTCACACTTTTGAAGTTGGATGAGTTAATAGCTTCCATAATATTTTTTTTTTTTTTTTTTGTACTTATTTGCTCAAAACTTGGTAACAGCTTAATCTAAAGTCCAGTCAGTCTGTTGGGATCTTTCATGACATTTATCATTCATTTCTTATTTTCGTTCTCAGTTTCTTTTTGCCTCCATTTGCCATCAAATGCGGACGGCGTGGTGAAGTTGGGAGAGTGGCCGTGCCAGCAATCTGAGGGTTACTGGTTCAATCCCCACCTTCTACCATCCTAGTCATGTCCGTTGTGTCCTTGAGCAAGACACTTCACCCTTGCTCCTGATGGGTCCTGGTTAGCGCCTTACATGGCAGCTCCCGCCATCAGTGTGTGAATGTGTGTGTGAATGGGTGAATGTGGAAATAGTGTCAAAGCGCTTTGAGTTCCTTAGAAAAGCGCTATACAAGTATAACCCATCACTTCCCTTGTCTGAACCCGGCTCGTCCAGAGGACAAGCTTTTTGTGCACCTCCCTGCTTTTTTGTTGCTTTTGATTGATTGATTGAGACTTTTATTAGTAGATTGCACAGTGCAGTACATATTCCGTACAATTGATCACTAAATGGTAACACCCGCATAAGTTTTTCAACTTGTTTTAGTCGGGGTCCACGTTAATCAATTCATGGTAAAATACACTTAACCTGCACTTTGCCTGCGTCCTGGTGTCACGGCCAACACAACCGTGACACAAAGCGTCACACTAGGTGTGTTTTAGGGTGAAATAAGCCTGTGAGCACACAGTCTCCTCACTCATCTTTTCCCAGAGTTTGCATTCACCTGTAACAACTGATGCCACCTTTCAGATAACAGTTCATATAAAAGAGCATATACTCTCGTAATAAATTGTGTGAGTATTCTGCATTTAAAAATTATTATTGCAATCATTATTTTTTGATTAACCACATGAGTTAACACACTGTTGTAGTTCATGATAACAGGTATTGATTGATCTTTCACGAACACCTTTCTTTGCCTCTCAACTGATACTTCTTACCAAATGTGGTGTCTTGGCTCGTAAAGTGCTGCAGTACATTTATAAGTGACGTGGCCTTCTTTTTTCAATTACACTTAATACATTCTGGAAAAACACTGAATAATGTTTCTTTCGGGACGTCCAATAAAAACATACCGAGGCCAAAATTTGTTGGTGATCAATTGCTGTGACACAACGCATCTATCGAGGGAAATAAATAAATGTTTTTAGTACTTTTCACAGTCAAATTTCACTTTGTGAAACATGTTTTTAAATTAAGTTTGATTTTTTTTACTCCGGGGTTCTTCAATCATTTCTAACATGGGAATTTGGAGCAGAGATACGACGAATACTGTTCCCTAATCAGTAGCGCCAAATCTATTTGTGGCAGTTCATTAGACTTTTTATTGTCTTTTTATTGTCTTTCAAATTTGAACTTTGCAGTACAAATAAGAACAACATTTTGTTGCATTAACTCATGGTAATACCGGATAAAAAATCAATAAGCTACAGATATGAATAAATAGATTACTGTACAGATAAATATATTGCACTTTTGCATATGCATCCAGGTTTATGGATGTATGTTATATTGTCTTAATATTCCAGCGAGTTAATCCATTTTTGGGGGGAATTGAAGAGATTATTATCATGCATTCAAGAGTCTTACGGCCTGAGGGAAGAAGCTGTTACAGAACCTGGAAGTTCTGCTTTGGAGGCTGCGGAACTTCTTTCTAGAGTCCAGCAGTGAAAACAGTCATTGGTGGGGGTGGGAGGAGATTTTCATATCACCTACACTGTGGCAAGTCCAGAGTCTGACACCTATCCAGATTTTAAAATCCATGACCGTACAGTCCTCAGTAATTAGCGGGTGGATGGACCGCGTTAAAGTTGCGATGTTTCGTATGGAATGTTAAAAAAACAGCTTTTACTTCGTTACACAGTAGAAACATTGGCTTCACCACTAAATTATCTGTAAATGCACATTTTGTAGTCCAGTAGCTGTTCATCTTTTTTTTTTTCTCCATTGGATCGCGCCATAATTAGGGAAGGGTATCGTTTACATTTGAACTGACACTAGTACCAAATCAATACTTGAAAAACGGCGCTGGTGCTTAAAACGGTCCCCATAACAGTATTTTTAAAGTTTGAAACATGCACATTTTTGCAAAAAACTAAACAATGCCTTTGACGGTTTGTGGATTTTTCTGTACGATTCAGGTTTAACAAACTAGTAATTTAAATACTTCAGTGTTATAAATTAAATATGATTGATTGAATAATTTATTACAAGTTTGCATATAGGAAAGGGTATAGTTTAGTGACAGTACAGATTCACTGGTACAAGGTCAACTAAAAGGAAATTAAATAAGAAAACCTAAACTTGTTTCAATTGAAATCCCTTTTCTTTTAACTCATATAACATTGAAAAACATACAGATGGAACTCAGTGCTATATAGAAAGTAGGAATCAAAAGACAAAAATATTGCATGAAAATGCAAAAAAAGTAAAAGGCTTTGTTTATTCCCAGTTATGAGTAAAAGCGGCTTCGAACGAAGGACCGGATCTAAACCCCTTTTTGGCTATCGGTAGGGAGTTCCACATTTTGCTGGATTAGCAGCCAGACAAATTAGAACCTTTTTGGGTTGAACGTGATTTGTAGACCGACCTCTGGTGTTAAAGTGGTGAACATATTTTATGTTTTGGAAGTATCTAGACAGGTACATGGGTATTTTAGTGGTATAGTGCATCTTAAATTATTCGAAAATAAGTAATAAATAAATTATAAGTAATAAAATCCACAACAAACAAAATGATTGCAGCAATACAGAACATAGATATCGTGCAGAAAAAAAACTTACTTGAGTGGTAATGTCTGATGCTCAAAATTACAGAGGTTCCTGAATAACTTAAACCCAGCCTCTACTGTAGCGTCTATTCCAGGGGTCGGGAACCTTTTTGGCTGAGAGAGCCAAGAATCCAAATATTTTCAAATGTATTTCCGTAAGAGCCATATAATATTTTTTTCAACACTGAACACAACTAAACGCGTGCATTTTTAAGTAAGACCAACATTTCTATTGTATAATATGTCTTTTATTCTTTGTAATAACATTGTTATTCTGAAGCTAACTGTGGAGGGGCGTGGCCAGCGGGCCTGCAGCGAAGCGGGGTGTTGCCAGGACCGGCCTTGAAATCAGCGACAGGTGCGTAGATGGCCCACCTGGGCCTTGTTATCTAATCACCTGTCGCTCTGTTTATAAGCAGCAGCCAGGAGGAGAGACGAGGTTGGGGCTGGAGCCAGAGTGCGAGCGAGAACGAAAGAGAAAAAGACAATCGCTGTAAAGCAACTGAGAGACTTATTGAAAAATTAAAAAAATATTGTAACCCTGAAACAGGCTCTCATGTCGGTCGGTGCTTGGTGGTTTGAAGAACCCCAGGAGGGCAAGCCCTAAACTAACCAATAATAAATAAGTCACTTCTTACCCTTAATGCGACTTCTTGAACAAGTGCGGTAGAAAAAAGGATGGATGGATTCTAATGCATGAGCATGTTTTATATTTTCAAGTTATTTTTAACACTTTGATTACAAGTGGAATTATTCCTTACTTATTGTGTTACGCAATGTCAGCTCAGATTTATCTGAGAGCCAGATGCAGTCATCAAAAGAACCACACCTGGCTCGTGAGCCATAGGTTCCCTACCCTTGGTCTATTCTATGCGCCTTATAATGCGGTGCGCCTTATATATGAACAAAGTTTTAAAATAGGCCATCAATTGAAGGTGTGCCTTATAATCCGGTGCGCATCATAGTGCGGAAAATACAGTATTTATTTAAGGGGTTAAAAGACTTAGTGTAGACATGCATCAATTTAGCACCGGAATAAGGCACTTATAGCTATTTTTTTTTTCAATGTGGTTACTACTGTCATAATCCGCTGCCCGGATCATAGTCTATTTACGTTTTTCGGTTCACTTGCGTTCTCAGCACCTTTTCAGTTTGTGTCTCTCGGTTGCCTTGACGGCGCATTCCATTCACCTGCCTCTGGTTGGTGTTCGGGAGGGAAGCGCACCTGTTGCCTGGGCGCTAATCAGAGGGCTATTTAGTCCATGCCCTGGTCTCACTCGGTCTGGCTTCCTAGTTTGTTTAATAAAACAGATGACGACGTTGGTTTCCTGCTCTGTACCTGCTAGCTTCCACGCTAGGCTCTTTTTACCTTCTAGCTCCCACGCTAGCTCCTTTAGTCTTTGCCTTAAAGGCCTACTGAAATGAGATCTTCTTATTTAAACGGGGATAGCAGGTCCATTTTATGTGTCAGACTTGATCATTTCGCGATATTGCCATATTTTTGCTGAAAGGATTTAGTAGAGAACATCGACAATAAAGTTTGCAACTTTTGGCCGCTAATAAAAAAGCCTTGCCTTTACCGGAAGTAGCAGACAATGTGCGCGTGACGTCACGGCTTGTAGGGCTCCTCACATCCTCACATTGTTTATAATCATGGCCTCCAGCAGCAAGAGCTATTCGGACCGAGAAAGCGACAATTTCCCCATTAATTTGAGCGAGGATGAAAGATTCGTGGATGAAGAAAGTTAGAGTGAAGCACTAGAAAAAAGAAAAAAAAATGGCGACGACTCCAGGCGACAGCAGTGGGAGCGTTTCAGATGTAATTAGACACATTTACTAGGATAATTCCGGAAAATCCCTTATCTGCTTATTGTGTTAATAGTGTTTTAGTGAGATTTTAAAGTCATACCTGAAAGTTGGATGGCTGCGGTGACCGCCAGTGTCTCTGAGAGAAGCCGAGGAGCCAAGATCACAGCTGCCTTTTTGAGCTGCAGGAGGAGGTCGCATATTCCACTCAAGTCTCCGGTAAGAGCCGACTTAATATCACAATTTCCCATCAAAAGACTTGCTGGTTGACATAGAGAAACATGTTCGCTTGACCGCTCTGTGTTAAAGCTTCACAACAAATAAAGAAACACCGGCTGTGTTCCGGTGCTAAAGTCAGCTGCAATCCACCGCTTTCCACCAACAGCATTCTTCTTTATCGTCCCCATTATTAATTGAATAAATAGCAAAAGATTCAGCAACACAGATGTTCAAATTACTGTGTAATTATGCGATGAAAAGAGACGACTTTTAGCCGAAAGTGGTGCTGGGCTAACATGTCCGGTACAACCCGAGACATCATCATACGCGTCATCATTCCGCGACGTTTTCAACAAGAAACTCCGCGGGAAATTTAAAATTGTAATTTAGTAAACTAAACCGGCCGTATTGACATGTGTTGCAATGTTAATATTTCATCATTGATATATAAACTATCAGACTGCGTGGTCAGTAGTAGTGGGTTTCAGTAGGCCTTTAAGTGCTATGAGCACGTTTTTCTTTGTTACCGTCTGATTTATTTCTAAATAAATCATTTGTTTCTACCTGCACGCTGTGTCCGAAGCCCGATCTGCATTCCTGGGATAACAAACCCTGCATCACGACGTGACCCGCATAAGTCGGCACCGATGTAATTATGGAACTGGGTTACAGAGCCCGTCCCTGTCCATATTTGTGTCATAGAAGTTGCCTACTTATACTGCTGCTTTATTGTGATGCATCTGTCCCGCTGTTGCCTCCTGCAGAGCGGAGGAAGTACTGCATGAATGGGCACTTCTCTATATGGGTGACGTTATATTAAGGATCTTCTTCCGCACGGCTTGGATGTTTATGTGAACTCGGGCCTATGAATGAGAGCCCGTTGGTCCCGATGTGTGTGTGTCTCAATGCATGTGTGTGCGTTTCTGTTTAAGTGCGGGAGCATGCGATGTGTGTGTCCTCTCTCAGGGATGGCCACTAATAGCTCGCCTCGGGCAACAATTTAACTCAGCCTAACAAGGTTCTCCCCAAAGTGGCCCCAGGGGCATCTCGCGCAGAGGCAAATTGATCACAAAGACTTGCACATAGCCTGCTCTGCTCTTCACCTGCTTTCTCTCTCTCTCTTCCTCTCTAGTGGCATGATTTAACAGAATAAATTATCAAGCTTAAATTGGAGTTGAGTGAGTAAAAGCAGCAATAGTCTTGGTTTCATAATTCCATTCCCTTTGCGAAGGAAGGCGAAGGGAGCTCGAGCCAACTGCTGGCCACTGTGTGTGTCCTGCGCAGCAGTTTTGTTGACACACACACAAACACACACACACTTCAGCTAAGTGATGTTGCTCAAGAGATAGAAAGAGAGGGGGATCAAGAGAAGGAAAGATAGACCTAATAAGAATCTCTTCAATGGGATTACAAGCACTAAAACAGCCTAATCTTTGTCATTAAGAAAAGATGCAGTTGGCTAAGTCACAGGCTTATTGTTGCACCTGCCAACACTCCGCACCTTCAGCCAGTAGACACATTCGGAGACTCTAAGTTACTCGTCGCTATTATTTGATGCTCATGTCCTAGCCAGTAGCTACAAAAAAACAAGATATCACTTCCTCATTATGCACCAATGACCATTGCAATGATGGCGAGCAAAGTGGCATTCAGGAAACTCTGTAATTGTGAGCATCAAATGACGTTTTTACACGAGCCCCTTTTATACATGCGGTACTAAAGCAAATTTAGCATTTTTTTTTTTAAAAGAGGTAGAAATGTAATACTGACACCAACGTGGAGTTTACGGACTAATCTGATTTTGTGTTGGATAAGTTTGCGAGCGTGGACTTTGGATGCAGCCGTTATGGGTGCAGGCGTTACTCACCACTGCAGTTTGCGAGTGTAATCTGATCACAGTATCTATGTACAGTATGTTTTTGTGCGTGTTAATAATGTAGACTGCACGCCTACACACGACACAGTTCATGGAAATTAGCGCTTTTGAGCGCTTCCTTACTTTCCCCCCCAACACAATTGCTTTATTATATAACCCCAAAGTCTTGGAATTGCGCTCCTTTCTTATCTCAGACTCGTTCTCCCTTCCCTTATTTCCCTTTTATCTTAAGTGCTTTAACATTTGTTCACCTGAAATCAGCTTCCCATCTCCAAGGGTGAATGGGAATAATTTCACGCATAATCCGGGCCGAAATGAAGGAGAAAATAATCATTGCCGAAACCAATCCTACTGTACCAGCTTTATTTTTTCTTTTAACGTGGCCGAGATTTTATTTTCCGATCACACATATTAGGCCGTTGAAAAGCACAATAAAACTGATATATATATATCTTTACACAGGGGGGATGGGGTGGGGGATAAGTGGTGATGTTGTAGCACAAGGGGGCCCCTGGGCTTTTGTAAAGTCTGAAGATTTATTTGCCTCCATTTAAATTTATACGCTACTTAGGGACGGCGTGGCGTAGTGGGAGAGTGGCCGTGCGCAACCCGAGGGTCCCTGGCTCAATCTCCACCTAGTACTAACCTCGTCACGTCCGTTGTGTCCTGAGCAAGACACTTCACCCTTGCTCCTGATGGGTGCTGGTTAGCGCCTTGCATGGCAGCTCCCTCCATCAGTGTGTGAATGTGTGTGTGAATGTGTAAATGTGGAAGTAGTGTCAAAGCGCTTTGAGTACCTTGAAGGTAGAAAAGTGCTATACAAGTAAAACCCATTTATCATTTATTTAAAACAACATCATAAATGTTAATATAGTTGTTGTGGTTTCCTTTGTTTCTTGCACTTAACAAAGAGAGCACAGTCTACCAGGTCAAATGCCTCATTTGTTAAACGTACTTGGTCGATAAAGCTGATTCTGTATCTGATACAAATAATAAAACCGTGAAAGTTCAATAATAAGGTTGCTTGAATCAAATGAAAAAATTCTAAAATTGCCTACCTTCTTCCAAAAATACATAATGGTTTGATACCTTTGTATAGCGACTAACTATTTTAACAACTTCACTCAACACAGACGTCATAACGTCATCAAAGCTCACCTTTAAACATTCACACACAGGCACCAATGTTTTTGAACTATAGAAAAAAAAGTTTAAAATGTTATAATTCTTTTTGTGGCAGCGTAGGAGAAAGTTACGTACACATTTCAGTTTTGCATCTCTATGCCCACAACTGTGGTGCATTCAAGGACTCTCTATTAAAGTTAGAAATTGAGGTGTTCCTCGTTTTTAAAGACAGCGGGAGATATAACTCCCGGGAGATGCACCGATAATATTTGAATAATAATGATGTATTATAATGATTCGTATTAACCACCTACATCCGATAATCTCTACTTTACACTCTGAAATGGACCCCGACTTAAACCAGTTGAAAAACTTATTCGGATTTTATCATTTAGTGGTCAATTGTACGGAATATGTACTGTACTGTGCAATCTACTAATAAAAGTTTCAATCAATCAATCAAAAGAAAAGGAAAACTTGACACATGTAAAATTATATCTAAGTGAATAATGAAAGGTTATATGATTATTTAACTTCATATGTTGGCCACTTTATAATGAATTTGTTGGCACTTTTTTGTTAAATAAAACCAAAAACGGTCTTAAAAAAAAAAATATATATATATATATATATTTAGGGGGGTTGCTATACTGCAGATATGTTATATGTTATCGATGTGTTAATCTCATATCTAAAAAGTCAATAACCTAATAAAGGTTGTTTTTTGAAAAGCTGGTTTCAACCCAATCCATGCAATACCATATTTTTCGGACTATAAGTCGCAGTTTTTTTCATAGTAAAATATCAAATAATATTATTTAGCTCATTCACGTAAGAGACTAGACGTATAATATTTCCTGGGATTTAGCAAATAGGAGTGACAGATTGTTTGGTAAACGTAAATGCATGTTCTATATGGTATAGTTATTTGAATGACTCTTACCGTGATATGTTACGTTAACATACCAGGCACCTTCTCAGTTGGTTATTTATGCGTCATATAACGTACACTTATTCAGCCTGTTGTTCACTATTCTTTATTAATTTCAAATTGCCTTTCAAATGGTGATTCTTGGTGTTGGCTTTTATCAAAAAAAATTCTCCCAAAAATGCGATTTATACTCCAGTGCGACTTCTATATGTTTTTTCCCTTCTTTATTATGCATTTTCGGCAGGTGCGACTTATACTCCGATGCGACTTATACTCCAAAAAATACAGTAATTAAATTTTTAGTGCATGTAAACATAACAAGTGTGTGTATTTGCTGTTCTTACACACATCATAATAAAACGCAATAGTCCTGTTCAGCTGGTGTACATTTGAAAGTAATTCCCCCCACAAAAAAAAAAATGTATTCAATAATGTTTTTGCGATTAAGGAGTGCAGTAAAACGGATTAAAATGTGAATATTAAATATTATTGTAGCTCCGTCGAGACACACTTCCTTTATGGATAAGTAAAAACTGGCAAGACAGAAGGCGCAGCAGTACGAGGACTTTATGACTTCAAGGCAGATTTAGAGTTTAGAAGTTGTTCAGGGCTGAAAATCCCTCCTGGCGTAGATAAAGCGGCGACACAAACCCAAGCGTGCCGTATAGCCCACGCTTTGTGCGCGTGGAGATTAAAAAAAAAAACAGCGACTGGGGAGAAAAGGGCATGGAAGTTCGCCTCAAGTACACCCAGACAGCTAGAGGGATAAAACCAACATGGAGTCTATGCTAAACAAACATGAGCTATGATAGCGGCTCAGTGGGACTACGGGGCGCACAAGCGCACACACCCTGGCTATCTATTAGACAAGAGTATTGCCAATGGGATAGGCGTCCAAAAAGATGTGTGTTGCAACAGCACTGAGGGACCGTAGCTCAGTCAGTGGGGCTGTGTTGAGGGATTAACTATGTGGCCTCCACGGGCTTGAGGTAATCTCTCCTCGCTTCTTACATAACACTCGGCCATTAGTCAGCACAAACACACAATAAACAACACAATCGACATTAACCCAGCCTGAAAATGAAGTGCTCACACCCCGGGTAATAGTGCACGTGGTGTATACTTTAGAGCAGGGGGACCCCAACCTTTTTTGCGCCACGGACCGGTTTAATGTCGGCATTATTTTCAGGGACCGGTTTTCCACTCATGCCAGATAAATACAGGCAAAAATAAGTGTATGAAAAATACAACTCACTAAAGGCTGAATTAGTGGAAGCCGTGGGCGTGTGTTTTTGCAATGAGATGCAGATGGAAATCAGCCTTTGGCTACAATCTGTCACATTTATATTTTATATGTTCATTATTGTGCATTGTGTCATGTCACAAAGTTTAACAAATGGCGACTTCCTGTGAGGAGTTTTATTGTACATTCATAAACAAGCTCATTGGTGTGTCTAGTGCACAGGTGTCAAACTCAAGGCTGGTGGGCCAGATTGGGACCTCCACATCCTTTTACATGGCCTGCAAAAGCCTGGAAATATGTGTCAATATATCAATCAATCAATCAATGTTTACTTATATAGCCCTAAATCACTAGTGTCTCAAAGGGCTGCACAAACCACCACGACATCCTCGGTAGGCCCACATAAGGGCAAGGAAAACTCACACCCAGTGGGACATTGGTGACAATAATGACCCAGTGGGACGTCGGTGACAATGATGACTATGAGAACCTTAGAGAGGAGGAAAGCAATGGATGTCGAGCAGGTCTAACATAATATAATACCTTATATTTTATTTCTTTACTTTCCTATTTTCTTACTAAAGATCCAATCCAATCCACTTTGTTTGTATAGTACATTTAAACAACATAAATGTTTCCAAAGTGCTGCACAACAATATTAAAAAAATATTCAAATATCCTTAGCTCCACCCATGACTGAAAAAAAAATAAAACCAATATAAAAAAATAAATTAAAAAAATAATAAATATATATGATTAAAAACGATTTTAAAGGGTAAAACCAATTAAAACAATAAATAGAAATACAAAAAAACAAAAAAAAACTAAACAAAACAGACAACACAGAGGACCACACAACTCATCTAGAGTTAAAAGTAAAAGTGGGTAAATATTAGTTGTTTTTTTTTTCTTCTAGTTTTACAGGGGGAAAAATAGTGTCCAATATTGCAACAAATATTATATTATCTAACTTTGTTGGTCGAAATCCAAATAAATACTACAAATATCTGCTTAACTTATGATTTTGAAGCAAGTTATCCATCAAATTGTACACTATGAAAATAACCAATAGATTTTACCGTAAAAATGTATGGATTTTTTTTTTTACAGAATATTACTATAAGTTGAAAAAAAACCCGACCAATTTTTTTTTTCTTTCAGTAAAATTATATCGACTGAGCTGTCAGTTTTTTGTTGTTGTTGTTTTTTTGTTTTTTTTTACGGTTGATGATTTTATGGTACCACATGTTATTATGGTAAAAAAACTGGCAGCAAAATAAAAACAGCAGCACTGTATTTCTATTTACAATAATATGATGCTTGTCCAGGGTGTACACCGCCTTCCTCCCCAATGCAGCCGAGATAGGCTCCAGCACCCCCCGCGACCCCGAAAGGGACAAGCGGTAGAAAATGGATGGATAATTTGAAAATAATAATAACAAAAAAACACCATATATATTACAGCAAAAATCTGGCAACTTTTTTTCTGTAAAAAAAAGTGGTAAAATCTGCAGATTTTTTTTTACTCTTTACTTAAGACTTTTTTTAAAAATTTAAATTCGTAGACAAATTCATTAATGATTTACTGTTACGAGCTGCCCTCTGATGGCAGCCATGGTGTGGTTCTCAATGCAAACAAGTTTGAAACCCCTGGTCTAGTGGGACAGGCCAAAGTTAAGTTGGACAAAATGCAGTCCTTTATAAATTATTTAATGTTTCTCTGCGGCCTGGTAGCGAATTTGTCATGGACCGGTACCGGTTCCCAGACCGGTGGTTGAGGACCCCTGCTTTAGAGTATCAAATAAGATAAATCTGTGATTTTGTGGCTGAAATGAACCTGTTCCCCTCCTCCTGACATGAAGTCTCACCCCCGTCTCACCTGGTACGACACCAGGAAAACTATGCGTTACGTTTTAGGATACAGATATGTTGATTTCATCTGAGTGACGTGCCATAGATTTATCTGAACAGACTGCTTCCGTGTGCTAAAAATGGATTTGGGGATGCGGTGGAATCGGGGAGATCAATGTTCACACAAGCCTCCGCAGCAAAGCAGGATGGGACTAATTCTATTGGCATGAGGTTGTCATGCGTAGTATTGGTGTGTGTGTGTGTGTGTGTGTGTGTGTGTGTGTGTGTGTGTGTGTATGTGTGTAGGGGTGCTAAATGATGCTCTCACTGTGCCGTGTTTGAGTGCAGGAGAATAAAGACGCTAACAAGCGGCAATAAGCACAGCATCACTCCACCTTATTGTTGTGACAGTTCCATCCATCCATTTTCTACCGCTTATTCCCTTTTGGGGTCACGGGGGGCGCTGGTGCCTATCACAGCTACAATCGGGCGGAAGGCGGTGTACACCCTGGACAAGTCGCCAACTCATCGCTTTGACCACGGTCAACCTCTTTTTTTTTTTCCTTTTTTTTTGTATTTGTTTATTTGAAGGACAATGTGCAGTTTCATTAAGAAGAGGGCTGCACCAGGTTTTAGCACCATGCTAATTTCCATCTGTGGTCCTTTTACGGCACATCTAACGTCCACAACACAAGATTTTGAAAGTACAAAACAATTTTAAAAATTACTTAATGATAAACATTTTAAAACACGAGCACAATACTTAGACCAGTGGTTCTCAACCTTTTTTCAGTGATGTACCCCCTGTGAACATTTTTTTAATTCAAGTACCCCCTAATCAGAGCAAAGCATTTTTGGTTGAAAAAAAGAGATAAAGAAGTAAAATACAACACTATGTCATCAGTTTCTGATTTATTAAATTGTATAAGAGTGCAAAATATTGCTCATTTGTTCTGGTCTTTCTTGAACTATTTGGAAAAAAGATGTACAAAAAACTTGTTGAAAAATAAACAAGATATTCAATTATAAATAAAGATTTCTACACATAGAAGTAATCATCAACTTAAAGTGCCCTCTTTGGGGATTGTAAAAAAGGTCCATCTGGATTTATGAACTTAATTCTAAATAGTTCTTCACAAAAAAAGAAATCTTTAACATCAATATTTATGGAACATGTCCACAAAAAATCTAACTGTCAACACTGAATATTGCATTGCTGCATTTCTTTTCACAGTTTATGAACTTACATTCATATTTCGTTGAAGTATTATTCAATAAATATATTTATAAAGGATTTTTGAATTGTTGCTATTTTTAGAATATTTTTAAAACATCTCACGTACCCCTTGGCATTCCTTCAAGTACTCCCAGGGGTACGTTTACCCCCATTTGAGAACCACTGACATAGAGAGTATGAAGACTTAGACTTTGTTTTTTTGTCAATCAAATTTGAACTTTACAGTACAGATAAGAACAACATTTTGTTGCATTAACTTGTAGCACAGGATAGAAGAGCAATAAGGTGCAGATGGAAATAAATAGATTACAGTACAGAATGCACTTTTGCATATGCATCCACATTTATGGATGTATGTTTTATATTTTTTTTTATATTCCAGCAAATAAATTTGTTTTTTTGCTGTGGGGGATTGAAGAGATTATTATGATGCATTCAAGAGTCTTATGGCCTGAGTGAAGAAGCTGTTACAGAACCTGGAGGTTCTGTTACGGAGGCTGCGGAACCTCTTTCTATAGTCCAGCAGTGAAAACAGTCCTTGGTGGGGGAGGGAGGAGTCTCTGCAGATTTTTTGAGCCCTGGTCAGGCAACGGCTTTGAATTAGGATTTAGAATTTGTATGTGAATTACAAATCAGTGGGCGGTCAAGCTACAGTATTTTAGCAGCTTCGTTTTAAGTGCAGACATATATAAAGTGCAGCATTTAAAAAAAAATCAAAGTTCACATACAGTGCAGTAGCCATCAGATGATACCCATAAGGCAGGGGTAGGGAACCTATGGCTCTAGAGCCAGATGTGGCTCTTTTGATGACTGCATCTGGCCCTCAGATAAATCTTAGCTGACATTGCTTAACACGATAAGTAATGAATAATTCCGCTGGTATTCACAGTGTTAAAAATAACCCTCAAATTATAAAACATTCTCATGCATTTTAATCCAACCATCCATTTTCTACCGCACATGTTCAAGATGTCGCAATAATGGTAAGAAGTATTATATTTATAGTTGGTTAACTTTAGAATAACAATGTTATTAAAAAGAATAAGAGACTTATTATACTCTAAAAATGTTGGTCTTACTTAAAAATTAACGCATTTAGTTGTATTCAGTGTTAAAAAATATTATGTGGCTCTCATGGAAATACATTTTGAAATATTTGGCTTTCATGGCTCTCTCAGCCAAAAAGGTTCCCGACCCCTGCCATAAGGGTTTCACTCAATAGCCATATACCTCATTGATATTGCATACATAAAAAAGTTTGCAATGTAACAAGATTGGAATGGTACTCTGGCGGTAATCAGACTGCTCCCGCCAGGGTATCATCTGATGGTCAACTACCTGCCTAGTTTTGCTAACGTGAGCAAAACCGGTGGTCTAAAAGCCAGTCTCTTCACCCCGCCGCCACTATGCTGAACTCTGTGACCTGTCCCAGCACCAAAGTGATGCAAACTCTCTCTCTTACCTACGTGCACACAGGGTCCCGTGTCGTGTTTTGCAAAGCTGTCCCCCACTCTTTCATGACTTTGAAGTTACTAAAATGCATCCGTACCCTTATTTTGTCTCGCATCAAAAAAATGATACTGAGATTTGCTGCAAAGGCTTAATTTAACTCCCTGCATCATGTCGAGTTACTTTACACCATCCAGCAACACACACATTTTTCTGAAATGCAGAAAAGGCTGTGGTTATTATTTGTCTCCGACCTGGTGATGAAGTGACATCATCTGAACTTCACAAGTTGCGGCTATTGTTAAATGATAATTACCACGACACATGAGGGGCCTCTAATTTTCATAACCTTGTGGTGGTGAGCACATTTCTATGTAAGGGCAGCCGAGACTCTCTCTCTCTCACACACACACACACACACACACGCACAGACACACACACACAGGTTGAGAGTGGGGGGCGTGCGGCCCACTCTGATTTAATTCTATCTGACAAAACCCTTTCGGGCGTGCAGAGGGAGAGAGGAAGATGGAGAGAGGGAGAGAGATAGAGATGCAGAAAGAAGGGTGAGAGAGAGAGAGAGAGAGAGAGAGGGTGACGCTTCAGGGGCCTCCACTGCTAACCATGGTTGTAAAGTGAAAGCTGGGCTTTTTCGTATATATAGACCCCCCCACACCCCCACCACCCACCGAAACATCCCATGCACAAGAGTGGTCGTAAGGCCTGCTACAATGTGAATAAAAAACATTACAGCAGAGAAGTTAGGTAAGATAATCTAGAGAGAGAGAGTTGGGCCATGTTTGGCGTTTTTTTTTTTTTTTTGCTTCAAATGGTCTGAAGCTGCAGGAGAAAACTTCATATGGCATCCAAACTTTAAATATAACAGCAAAAGTTGTGCAGGTTTAGCCATGCAGTGGTCCTAATTTGGTCTACATTTGGTATTGGTTTATTTGGAACACGCATTACATCACCATATATAGCTGTTATTGAAATAGTCTTGACAATATTGGGTTGGCGTGTATGCGGAATTATTGCCATGCATCATCCATCCATCCGTTTTATTCCGCTTACCCCTTTGGGGGGTGCTGGAGCCTATCCCAGCTGCACTCGGGCGGAAGGCCGGGTCCACCCTGAACAAGTCTGCTATGCGTCAGATATTTTAAATGTCTAAAATATCTAATGAGGAGATGCATCAGCATCCACTTCGATCCACGGCAAGGAATATAGTCAGTAAATTCCACATTAAAAACATCCGGTCTAATACAGGCCTATACATGCATTTAAGGTTTAATATAAGTGTTTTAGATTTTTTTTTTTACGGTATAGCTGGGTTGGTAGAGTGGCCGTGCCAGCAACTTGAGGGTTCCAGGTTCGATCCCCGCTTCCACCATCCTAGTCACTGCCATTGTGTCCTTGGGCAAGACACTTTACCCACCTGCTCCCAGTACTACCCACACTGGTTTAAATGTAAAGCGCTTTGAGTCACTAGAGAAAAGGCGCTATATAAATATAATTCACTATACAAATATAATTCACTTCATGCAATGAAGGAATCCTCCCCAATAATAAGGATCAATAATACAAATATAAGCCTATATAGGCCTTATGGAAAATGTGCAGAAATGCTCATGATGCTGTTCTTTGACATTGAATATAGCAGTGGTTCTCAAATGGGGGTACGTGTACCCCTGGTGGTACTTGAAGGTAAGCCAAGGGGTACGTGAGATTTTTTAAAAATATTCTAAAAATAGCAACAATTAAAAAATCATTTAAAAATATATGTATTGAATAATACTTCAACAAAATATGAATGTAAGTTCATAAACTGTGAAAAAAATACAACAATGCAATATTTAGTGTTGACAGCTAGATTTTTTTGTGGACATGTTCCATAAATATTGATTTCTTTTTTTTTGTGAAGAAATGTTTAGAATTAAGTTCATCAATCCAGATGGATCTCTATTACCACTCTAAGTTGATGATTACTTCTATGTGTAGAAGTCCGTATTTATAATTGAATCACTTGTTTATTTCTCAACAAGTTTTCAGTTATTTTTATATCTTTTTTCCCCCCCAAGTGGTTCAAGAAAGACCACTACAAATGAGCAATATTTTGCACTTTTATACAACTGAATAAATCACAATCTGATGACATAGTGCTGTATTTTACTTATGTATCTCTTTTTGTTTTGCTCTTATCAGGGAGTACTTGAATTTAAAAACAATTCACAGGGGGTACATCACTGAAAAAAGGTTGAGAACCACTGGAATAGAGGATGAAGAATATTAGGAAAGGGTTTATGTGTGTGTGAGTGTGTGTATGTGTGTGTGTGTGTGTGTGTGTGTGCATGTGTGTAAAAGAGAGGGAGAGATAGAGAAAGAGAGAGACGGCATTGACGTTAAAATTCAGCAGAGAAATGGGTTAGTGGAGTGAGTACAAGTCAAGTCAACTTTTAGCATCAAAACTACACAAAATACGACTTATTTTTTCCCCTCACTGAGTGGAAACTTCCAGCACGGATGCAATGATTAATTCGTCAAAACATCACGGCGCCTGCTGCACTTCTCATTCCCAAGCATATTTTTACGCATGTGGGTTCTGGGTGATCCACTTTGACCACTACTTGCACCTTGCAACGTGATAACACACCCACACACAAAAAAAATACGTCTCCACTAAGAGAAACTCCCCCCTAATAAAGTTTCAATGTCCACAGTGGGACGACAAAGGCCGTGTCAGCGCGTGTTTGTGCGCTTTCGGAGTGGATTGCGCGCGTCTTACCTCGCATGGTGTTGCTGTGGCGGCTCTCTTCCCAACGCAGCAGTCATGAAGATACAAACATAAACGCTACAAAATAATAGTCGGACAAGATCCAAGGTTTAAAAAAAAAAAACAACAACACTGACAACTAGAAAGGTGGCGGTGGTCTGCGTCGACGTCCGCCTGCTGCCCTGGTTGTAGCCGGCGTGTGCGCTAAAAGCATCCCGGAGCGAGGCGCATGGAGGCGGGCTGAGGTGTCTCGACGTGTCGGTGATCGCGCTCTGGTCGGACTCGGCCGGGGCTTTTTCTCATGACATCTGCGCTCTCACCTCGGTGGCAGGTTTCACTCTTTTCTGCCGGCTCAGGGAGGGAAGAGCGTATAGGAGGAGAGGCTTTACCCGCCCGCCCGGATTGGACTGGAGCACTTTCTGCTCCTCCCACTCTCTCCCGCGCAGCCTGCGCACGCACACACACGGACACGCACGCACACACACACACACACACACTCTGAGCGCAAAACGGCGTTAATGCATCACCTTCCACATTTAATCAGCCGAGTACAATAAACTCTAAGTTATTTTCATACATGACAAAATAAATTGTGTTAAGCCTTTAAAGGCCTACTGAAACCCACTACTACCGACCACGCAGTCTGATAGTTTATATATCAATGATGAAATATTAACATTGCAACACATGCCAATACGGCCTTTTTAGTTTACTAAATTGTATATCCATCCATTTTCTACCGCTTATTCCCTTTCGGAGTCGCGGGGGGCGCTGGCGCCTATCTCAGCTACAATCGGGCGGAAGGCAGGGTACACCCTGGACAAGTCGCCACCTCATCGCAGGGCCAACACAGATAGACAGACAACATTCACACTCACATTCACACACTAGGGCCAATTTAGTGTTGCCAATCAACCTATCCCCAGGTGCATGTCTTTGGAGGTGGGAGGAAGCCGGAGTACCCGGAGGGAACCCACACATTCACGGAGAGAACATGCAAACTCCACACAGAAAGATCCCGAGCCTGGATTTGAACCCAGGACTGCAGGAACATTGTATTGTGAGGCAGACGCACTAACCCCTCTGCCACCGCGAAGCTTTACTAGATTGCAATTTTAAATATCCCGGGACTTTTTTCTTGAAAACGTCGCGGAGACCCTGCCCCAAGTGGAGGAGTTCAAGTTCCTAGGAGACTTGTTCACGAGTGGGGGAAGAGTGGATCGTGAGATCGACAGGCGGATCGGTGCGGCGTCTTCAGTAATGCGGACATTGTATCGATCCGTTGTGGTGAAGAGGGAGCTGAGCCGGAAGGCAAAGCTCTCAATTTACCGGTCGATCTACGTTCCCATCCTCACCTATGGTCATGAGCTTTGGGCCGTGACCGAAAGAATAAGATCACGGGTACAAGCGGCCGAAATGAGTTTCCTCCGCCGGAAATAGGGTGAGAAGCTCTGCCATCCGGGAGGGGCTCAAAGTAAAACCGCTGCTCCTCCAAATTGAGAGGAGCCAGATGAGGCGGTTCGGGCATCTGGTCAGGATGCCACCCGAACGCCTCCCTACGGAGGTGTTTAGGGCATGTCCAACCAGTAGGAGGCCACGGGGAAGACCCGGGACACGTTGGGAAGACTATGTCTCCTGGCTGGCCTGGGAACGCCTCGGGATCCCCAGGGAAGAGCTAGACGAAGTGGCTGGGGAGGGGGAAGTCTGGGCTTCCCTGCTTAGGCTGCTGCCCCCGCGACCCGACCTCGGATAAGCGGAAGATGATGGATGGATGGATGGACGTCGCGTAATGATGACGTGTACGCGTGACTTCGCGAGCTGTTATGAATATGAGCGCTGCGCACACACACAGCTAAAAGTCGTCTGCTTTAATGGCATAATTACACAGTATTCTGGACATCTGTGTTGCTGTATCTTTTGAGATTTGTTTAATTAATATTGGAGAAGTCAAAGTACAAAAACGGAGTTGGGAAGCTTTAGCCTTTAGCCACACAATTCCTTGTTTAAAATTCACGGAGGTGAAACTTTCCTATGGATCAGAGCGGACATGGATCCCGACTACATGTCAACCAGTAGGTTTCAGTGATAAAATTGTGGTTAAAAAGTCGCCACTTACCAGATATCAGCTGAGCTTGTGCCTCCCTTACAGCTGCCGTCGACTTCCCCGAGACACTGCCCATCAACACTGGTCGTGGACATACACTTCCGACTATCAGGTATTGTTAAACTCACTAAAACACGAGCAACACAATAGAAAGATAAGGGATTTCCCAGAATTATCCTAGGAAATGTCTCTAAAAACATATGAATCCGTCACAATGCAACGTGATTGCAATCGCGTTTTTTTTTTTTTCTAGTCCGTCGCTATCAATATCCTCAAACAAGAATCTTTCATCCTCGCTCAAATTAATGGGGAAATTGTCGTTTTCTCGGTCAGAATAGTTGTTTTTGTTGAGGCTCCCATTAAAATCAATGTGAATATATGAGGAGCCCTCAACATGTGACGTCATCGTCTGCAGGGCAGGGCTTTTCTCCAGTTGCAAACTTTATCGTGGATGTTCTCTACTAAATCCTTTCAGCAAAAATACGTCAATATCGCGAAATGATCAAGTATGACACATAGAAAGGACCTGCTATTCCCGTTTAAATAAGAAAATCTCATTTCAGTAGGCCTTTAACAGAATTGTCATATTACAGATGAAAGAAGCCCATGTTGAGTTGATTCGATTAGATCATGGGTCTCAGACATGCGGCCCGTGAGACGTTATTTTGTGGCCCCAACCTTAATATGAAAGTTTAATGTTAGTGCGGCCCACAAGTTTTATATGTCTGGCGCTTGCAGGCGTTGTTAATTGAGTCCACAATGGCTCTGTCAATGTTCTGGGTTGCCTACCCCTGCGTTAGTGGAAAAGCAGCAAATGAGTGAAAGGACGGAGACGCTGCCATGGACACGAGGGTTTTCTTACGTGCTTGGCTCCAGTCACACCGCGACACCTGTCCCTAAGTAATAACAGTCCCTGATAACTTTGGACCAATTCAAACTGTTATTTGTTTGTTTTATTGATTAATTTGCATTGCCTCACATGATGAACATTAAATATATTTCTATATGGCGCCGGATAACACTCCGGGAGCAGTCACTTTTTTGCGCTCGTTTATTTGCGCTATTATCCGCTGACCGCCGCCGTGTTGCTGTAGGGAGGAAAAGCGGAACGACACACACTGTGGAAATAACATTATTCTCCATGAGTTGGCTAAATAGAAATATATTCCACAACCCCAAACATGTCTTTTTCAAAGCCTGCAGTGAAGAGAAAGGTTAGTGATGAGCAAAGACAATTCCAGGAAAAGTGGGAGATGTAATATTTCTTTGTTGAACCCCGACGTGTCTTATTTGCACAAAAAAGTTGTGGTGCACAAGGAATACAATTTGAAACTTCATTATACAACTAAACATGCTGAGGAGTATGCAACATTTTTTTTAAAGAAATCTTTTCATCACGCAGACTCTGCGTCCAGTGGCCCCCAGGTAAATTAAATTTTAGACCCCTGGATTAGATGATATTGCACATGTAATAACTTGGGCAAGGTTTCTGAGCATGACCATTTGAGCTCCAATGATTAGTTGTTCATGGTATTAAAATACTGACAAAAATTAGACAGGTTCTTAAAATGAAATGGATGTTCAGAATCAGAATCAGACATACTTTATTAATCCCTGAGGGGAAATTAAAATGTTCAGCACAATCCCATTCAAGATCAGTCAAACATTACAGGGAGACAGAACTGACTTCCGGCGTCCCTTTCAAAAAAGGTGAGATACAGGTAAACAAGTGTGGGGCGGGGAATGGGAGAAAAAAATAAAAGATTAAGATTAAAAAAAAATCAGTCTAAGCCTGGGCCCCTGGATAGGGGGTCCAGACTGAGGCCAAGGAAAAAAAACAACTCATAGCCATAGTACACATCCCTCTTACATGTGTGTAAGAGGGAAACATCAAAAATCAAAGAAAACAATCTTACATGTGTGTAAGAGGGAAACATCAAAATTCAAAGAAAACAATCTTACATGTGTGTAAAAGGGAAACATCAGAAATCAAAGAAAACAATCTTACATGTGTGTAAGAGGGAAACATCAAAATTCAAAGAAAACAATCTTACATGTGTGTAAAAGGGAAACATCAAAAATCAAAGAAAACAATCTTACATGTGTGTAAGAGGGAAACATCAAACATCAAAGAAGACAAAGGGTATGTAAGACATAAAAAGTAGCATAATGACACATAGAGCACAGAGCTCCAGCCAACAGCAGCCACTACAGCGGCACCATTTTAGGGAAAAAAAAGAAAAAAAAATGGAATTGAATGAATGTTATAACTGTGTTTATACTGTAAATAACTTGTATTGCTATGCCACTGGCGGGTCATTTAAATTGGTGTAGGTTTGAATTAATGGGACTTTGAAGTATCTCCAATAGGGCTGTTACAAAACAGATACATAACTGAATTACAGATTATTATTATTCCAAGTATAAATCGATGCATATTTGAAAAAAAAAGATAAAAAATTAAGAATTTATATATATGTCCGCACACACACGCACGCACGCACACACACACACACACACACACATATATATTTATATATACATTTATATATATGGGTATATATATATAAATATATATACATATATAGTACACATATACACACACACACATATGTATGTATATATATACAGATATATATACACATGTGTATACATATACACACAAAAAAAATCCTTTCCTATACGCTCTGCCCTCCCTGAGCCGACTGAAAAAAAATTATATATATATATATATATATATATATATATATATACACATCCATCCATCTTCTTCCGCTTATCTGAGGTTGGGTCGCGGGGGCAGCATCCTAAGCAGAGAAGCCCAGACTTCCCTCTCCCCAACTACTTCATCTAGCTCTTCCCGGGGGATCCCGAGGCGTTCCAAGGCCAGCCGGGAGACATAGTCTTCCCAACGTGTCCTGGGTCTTCCCCGTGGCTTCCTACCGGTTGGACATGCCCTAAACACCTCCCTCGGTTGTATATATATATATATATATATATATATATATATATATATATATATATATATATATATATATAGGCACACACACACTATATCAAATGTTATTTTTATTTTGTATTATTTTTTTCAGGGCATCTCCGTGCTTACTGTATATGTCAGCAACCAAGAGGGGCTTTTGTAAAATATAACCTGTTTTGAAAAGGTTTTACCAATTTTTACACCAAATAATATATTTTGAGAATGGGTTTTAATCGGGAATTGATTCTGAATCAAATCAAATCATCACTCTTAGAATCGGTACTGAATTGGGCTATTTCAGCCCTACAAGCCTGTTTCGCAGGTTTACCTGCTCGTCAGGGGATTTTAAAAATGTTGATAAAATCCCCTGACGAGCAGGAAAACCTGCGAAACAGGCTTGTAGGGATGAAATAGCCTCTGTGTTTTTTCCTGATGTAACGTATATTCTTTACCCCGGTATTGAGCACTGTAGAACGGATAAACCACAGAAACCTTGAATTTATTGGTTTGGACACACTTTCTCATTCAATACGTTTTCTTTATTTTCATGACTATTTACATTGTAGATTGTCACTGAAGGCATCAAAACTATGAACATGTGGAGTTATGTACTTGACAAAAAAAATGTGCTTGGTGAAATTACTGAAAACATGTTTTATTGTCATTCTCTCGAATAGCTTCAAGAGGTAGTCACCTGGAATGTTTTCACTCCACAGGTGTCCTTGAAGCTCATTGAGAGAATGCCAAAAGTGTGTGAAAAATTAATAAGAGCAAAGGGTGGCTATTTGGAAAAAACTAGAATATAAAACATGTTTTCAGTTATTTCACCTTTTTTTGTTAAATACATACTGTACCTCCACATATGTTCATTCATAGTTCTGATGCCTTCAGTGACAATCTGCAATGTAAATAGTCATACAAATAAAGAAAACACATTGAATGAGAAGGTGTGTCCAAACTGTTGACCTGTACTTGTAATATATAATCATATGGATCCTTGTGTGTATAGGGCCAGTGTGTATTACAAAGAGTATATACTGTAGGTATTGCAGACAACAACAAAAAGGTAATCTACTGTATATGGAGGTTATGTCACAGAAAGAAGAGTAGCTCCGATGACAGGACTTGTCTCAGATGTCCTATAGGATGAATTTCAGGGTGGGGTCCTCTCCTTCCTCTGAGAAACACTCAAATCCTGACCTGAAGTCGCTGCACAATGACTGACCTACTGTACTGTGGGCTTCAGGTGATTCTAATCATGTACGTACAGTACAGAGACCACTGTATATACCCACTGTATTTGATTACCAAATTCAGAATGCATGCATTACATAATGCAAGAAATGATCTGAACGTAAGTAAGAACACACCAAATTACTTCCAATAAACCAATAGGCTTTGTGTTTTGTTTTTGTTTTTTTTACCTTGAAACCCAAACAGTTAGAATGGAGACCAGTAATTAATCCCAAAAATGCATTAGAATTAAATAGCTTTTGAGACAGAAATGTTTGACTCTTTGTGGTTACCAAAATAACTTAACTAATTCAACATTTTACAGTGGAACCCGCTTATGTCACTCCTCCCTCTGTGTGTCGCCCATCCAAACAACTTGATATAAAAATCATGCATAAGTCGACGCCAACACACATGTTTGGGAACCGAAGGGGTCATTTTTTAATTTAAAGATACTTCCATTAATGTCACCATGAGTTCAAACCCCGGCCGAGTCATACCAGAGACTATAAAAATGGGACCCATTACCTCCCTGCTTTGGCACTCAGCATCAAGGGTTGGAATTGGGGGTTAAATCCCCAAAAATTATCCCCAGGCGCGGCCACCGCTGCTGCCCATTGCTCCCCTCACCTCCCAGGGGGTGATGGGTCAAATGCAGAGAATAATTTCGCCACACCCAGTGTGTGTGTGACATTCAGCTGTACTTTAAATTTAACTTTAATGTGTTATGATATTGGTAACTTTCTAATTAGATTACCACAATATGACTATCGCCTGGTTACACAACATTAACACTTACTCAGTGGCTTCCTGTTCACTGCAAAATAAACTTCAAAATAAAAGTATACAACAAGATAAGTGATGTGCAGTGAGGTTCAGAGTTGTACTTTTAATGAATTTAAAGACAGGTTGATTAGGAACATAGAGAAGAGTAGTCTTCAGGTTTAAAATTAAAACCTTACTTTTATTTGTCTAAGAAGTCCATGTGCTTATCCTTATGTCCAGAAAGCTGTTACTTTGTTAGTAAAAGTCCTCTGTATTTTCTTTCAATTTCAAAGTCTTTCAGCTGCTTTGTGATATTATTTTTCTCTAGCTGTGCCTCGTTGTAGCAACCAGCACCTGCCAGCTCACTTTGCACCCACTTCTTCATGGTGACCAAGCGAAACTGCATCATCGTGTGACATTAATTGCAGTTTTTGTTATTAGTAATATTATTCAATTAGTAATAATACAGATTTATTTTACAAATGAAAAGTGTGGGATACTTCTCGTGTTGCCTTATTTTTAATTGACTTTATTAAATGTTTGGATATATTATTGTTTGGCAGGAGGGGAGAAACAGAAGTGGGAACTGTGCGGACAAAACAAAAACAAAAAATAAATAAAATGTATATGTATATATATATATATATATATATATATATATATATATATATATACATTTAAATTTTATATATATATATATATATATATATATATATATATATATATATATATATATATATATATATAAAATGTAACAGAAAATCAGCTGTTCCTGCATCCCACAATACTGTACCTACAGGCTGACGCCGATCCAAAGTATTAAAAATGACAGGGTTTATTTTCACTTTTCTTCCTGAGGAACGGTAACAAGAATAGCAAACAAAATAATACAGATGACGTTAGCGCAAACACGTCTTGAGTCAAATTTGCATATGTTACACACGGTCAAAAAAGCTGTTGCTCCATGCCTTTTTCGACCTTTCCAAAACAAAACCTTGTCACATTTACGGCGGTTGCTGACAATTTACGACAGTTACTGGCACGTTACAACACCCAATGTAAACAGCAAACTAATAGAGCACAACTTCATTGATAGAAAGTAAAAGATACTATTTTAAACTACATACCAATAATATAGCAAAATACCAAATATACAGTCATGTAAGCTATTTATGTATATTTAAATTTACTTTAAACAAAGCATGATATGTAAACATAGGTTTACATAGGCTGCGATGAGGTGGTGACTTGTCCAGGGTGTACGCCGCCTTCTGCCCGAATGCAGCTGAGATAGGCTCCAGTGACCCCCCGCAACCCCAAAAGGGACAAGCGGTAGAAAATGGATGGAGGTTTGCATAGGTTTTTATTTTCATTGCAGAAGTACAACGGAAATTACTTTTCACCACAAACCCGTTCAAGATGAGACAAACAAACAGTGTACAGGGTTACAGAACAGGAACGCTAATGGGTCCCCACAAGGCGCCTCGTAAAAGATGGGAAAAAGGATGAGTAAAAAAATACAATATAGACTGGGCTCCTAGGGGTGCCCAGTCTGGAGTGGGTAAAAACCTCCATAGCAAAGCACATATACATATTACAACACCCATCTCGAGACTAGCATCAGGGGGGAGGGAGTGGGGGGCACAGTGGCTGGCTGCAGCTCTTCAGGTGCTGCCCTTCCGCCCATCACCTCTAAGGGATTTGCGTCAAAGGCGTTGGAAGAAATATGTGTAAATGTGTCCGAAATCGTCAGAAAGTTTGGGGACAACTGCACTAAAGTTTCATAGGTATATGATCAGTCAGTGTGAAAATTCAGCAAAATGTAAATCTTATTTCTACATTGTACTGCAGGCCAATAATAAATAAAAAAAAAACGGCTGCCAATGGCCCCTGGGCTGCACGTTGGACACCCTTGCAAGACCTACTTGTCAAGTTTGAGTGCATGACTTGACGTGCGCGATGTAGCAAACAACAACTCTCGTTGACTATTCATACTGCTAGTTCCATTTCTTGTGAGAACATTTGAGACGAGTGCTATTGCAGTTGGAACTAATGTGCAAACACACATTTTAATTGCAAATGTTGATACAAAGTCATAAATGGCAGAGGTGTGCTGTAGCCCCTCTGAATGAGTCATACACAGGAAATGTTTTACAACTGATCAATCACAGTTTTTTGTTATTTTATTTGGAGTTTCACCTCACGCTACTAAAGAGTGTTTGCAGGGGCAAGAGCGAGCCGGAAACTTTAACTGGCAAAATGCCTACCTGAGAGCAGCAAAATGAACATGTGTATTTAAAGCTCGGAATATGTTTTTTTGTACAAAAAAGGTCAGGTTATCATAATTACCAATGCAAGGCGCAGCAAAAAAAAACAAAAAACAACTAAATAATTATTGATTGACCTGCCGGTAGAACTTCCGGGACTCCCAATGGCCACTTCACCCCTGCTGTGCACAAATAAGCTTTTTATTAGCATCTATAAAAAAAAGCCTGTGCCCCGGCAACTCTTCTTCTATCTTGGATTGACATGAAATAGCAGACTAACACCTCTTCTACCTATAGGCAAACTCCTGGATAACAACTCAGAACCATAAACAATCTTCCTGCCGCTTCGATATCATTATAAATACAGAAGGATCTAATTAAAAAAATGCAACAACTGCTGTAGGTTCAAAAATACTTCATTGTCACCTCTTCTACTTAACGTTGACATTAGTCAGCCAGTACAAAATAGCCCATTTCAGGGGTGCCAAACTTGCTTGTATTGAGAGGCCAATGTCACGCCATGGTCGCATTTTACTGCGTGGATTGTTCTCCCAGGAGGCAAACAGAATTTTCGGAGGCAAGGTGCGAGTAAGGAAATGATTTATTCTTCATAAATCCAAAGGATACTCATCCATCCATCCATCCATTTTCTACCGCTTGTCCCTTTTTGGGGTCGCGCCTATCTCAGCTGCATTCGGCGGAAGGCGGGGTATACCCTAGACAAGTCGCCACCTCATCGCCGCATACAGGATACCAAAGAAACAAAACAAACGTGCCGATAGCACGGGAAGCAGAGCTAAGAAAAAGGCTAGCGTGGAAGCTTAGCATATAAACAGGTAAACAAATGGCAAAGCTTAGCTCAGGAATAAAAATGGGTAACACGCGTAACTTGTTGCATCGCAAACAAGACGGCCAGACTGAGTGTGGCGAAAAACAGGAATAAGTAGCTCTCTGATTAGTACCCAGAGGCAGGTGAGCGTTCCGAACAGTAATCAGAGGCAGGTGAAACTAATCAATCAATGTTTATTCATATAGCCCTAAATCACAAGTGTCTCAAAGGGCTGCACAAGCCACAACGACATCCGCGGTACAGAGCCCACATAAGGGCAAGGAAAAACTCACCCCAGTGTGACGTCGATGTGAATGACTATGGGAGGACCGCATATATGGGCAACCCCCCTCCCCCCTTTAGGGGAGACCGAAAGCAATGGACGTCGAGTGGGTCTAACGTAATATTGTGATAGTCCAGACCATAGTGGATCTAACATAATAATGAGAGTCCAGTCTATAGTGGGGGCCAGCAGGAGACCATCCCAAGCGAAGGCGGGTCAGCAGGGCAGAGATGTCCCCAACTGATGCACAGGCGAGTGGTCCATCCCGGGTCCTGACTCTGGACAGCCAGCACTTCATCTGGACTTGTGTCCCCCCAACCCCTCCACAAGGGAGAGGGGGGCAGAGGAGAAAGAAAAGAAACGGCAGATCAACTGGTCTAAAAAGGGGGCCTATTTAAAGGCCAGAGTATACAAATGAGTTTTAAGATGGGACTTAAATGCTTCTACTGAGGTAGCATCTCTAACTGTTACCGGGAGGGCATTCCAGAGTACTGGAGCCCGAATAGAAAACGCTCTATAGCCCACAGACTTTTTTTGGGCTCTGGGAATCTCTAATAAACAGGAGTCCTTTGAACGCAGATTTCTTGCCGGGACATATGGTACAATACAATCGGCAAGATTGGATGGAGCTAGACCGTGAAGTATTTTATACGTAAGTAGTAAAACCCTAATGTCACATTTTAAGTGCACAAGAAGCCAGTGCAGGTGAGCCAGTATCGGCATAACATGATCAACCTTTCTTATTCTTGTCAAAAGTCTAGCAGCCACATTGTGTTCCAACTGTTATCGTTTAATGCTAGACATGGGGAGACAAGAAAATAATACGTTACAGTAATCGAGACGAGACGTAACGACCGCATGAACAATGATCTCAGCGTCGCTAGTGGACAAAATGGAACGGATTTTAGCGATATTACGGAGATGATCAGCACCCGTGATAACAAAAAACACACAAACCCAAGGGTGATGAAAACGGAACTGAGGGAGTCAAAAACTAAACAAAACATGATCCAGCCTTTCGCAGCCACATAAGATGACATTAAAATGAGGTGGCGAGGCCAGATCTTGAGTTTCATACCCGTGCATTACATCATTCCTTATGAAGTAAAGAATTCAAGATAGAAACAATAATAAAGGACACAAATTTGATCACATTGTTAGGACTTCACACTTGAGACATCGATACATTATAGTAACTAACATATCTCATAAAAAGTAGGTATATTGCAATTAACTAGCGAGAAAAACATTATGTTGGTCTAAATCCGCTATCTTTAATGACAGACTGTCGAACGTTGTATCGATCCGTTGTGGTGAAGAAGGAGCTGAGCTGGAAGGCAAAGCTCTCAATTTACCGGTCGATCTACGTTCCCATCTTCACCTATGGTCATGAGCTTTGGGTCATGACCGAAAGGATAAGATCACGGGTACAAGCGGCCGAAACGAGTTTCCTCCGCCGGGTGGCGGGGCTCTCCCTTAGAGATAGGGTGAGAAGCTCTGCCATCCGGGGGGAGCTCAACGTAAAGCCGCTGCTCCTCCACATCAAGAGGAGCCAGATGAGGTGGTTTGGGCATCTGCTCAGGATGCCACCCGAACGCCTCCCTAGGGATGTGTTTAGGGCATGTCCAGCTGGTAGGAGGCCACGGGAAAGACCCAGGACACGTTGGGAAGACTATGTCTCCCGGCTGGCCTGGGAACGCCTCGGGATCCCCCGGGAAGAGCTAGACGAAGTGGCTGGAGATAGGGAAGTCTGGGCTTCCCTGCTTAGGCTGCTGCCCCCGCGACCCGACCTCGGATAAGCGGAAGATGATGGATGGATGGATATATATATATATATATATATATGTATATATATATATATATATATATATATATATATATATATATATATATATATATATATATGATATGTGTGTGTATATATGATATGTGTGTGTATAAATGATATGTGTGTGTATGTATATGTATATATGAGGTAGATCACCTTGACTTGGTCATTTATTAAGTAATTGATAAACGTTGAAAAACTTATTGGGGTGTTACCATTTAGTGGTCAATTGTACGGAATATGTACTGTACTGTACAATCTACTAATACAAGTTTCAATCAATCAATCAATCAATCAATGCCTACTGAGCCTATGGCTCAATGTGCCTTATTCTAATGTACTATTATAAAATATATATCATTGTTTTAGTTCCTGGCTCAGAATTTGCTCTTTGCTATTTTTATGTTTTTTTGCATTATCTGTTGCCGTAATCATGAAACAATCAAGTTACTCATCAGTTACTCAGTACTTGAGTAGTTTTTTCACAACATACTTTTTACTTTTACTCGAGTAAATATTTGAGTTACTACTCCTGACTTTTACTTGAGTAATAAATCTCTAAAGTAACAGTACTCTTACTTGAGTACATTTTCTGGCTACTCTACCCACCTCTGAAAATTAGTAACAGAATTTCATTGAAAAAAAATCAGAAAAAGAAGGAACTGCAAGAATAACTGAAACTCACCACTTCAACTGCAAAACTATATAACTAAAAATCACTCTGCTGAAGAGGAGAAAAGAAAACTCAAAATACCAAAAAAAAGGAATTCAGGATCAGGATTCTCAAAAGCCAGACGAGACAAGGCTTGGGCATGATGCTGAAGATGCACGAGACAACGAGACATTCTGGCACAGTTCAAAGGGAGACGCGGACTATAACACACATAGGGTTAAAGGGGAACAGGTGGAAACAATCAGGGATCAGGGATGACGTCAGACAGATGACACAAAAGGAAGGGCAAGTGACCTGAAACGAGAAGAGAGTTATTTTTCAAACTATAATATGAAATTCATAACACAAAAACCAAGACAAGAACTCCCTTACCGCGTTGTGGCACAGTCAAAGCACGTTTCAAATCATTAGCGTCAGGAAAGCAAAACATCATACCGTATTTTGGGGGAAAAAAACAACTTGTTATCATTTACTTACAGTGATCTCTCGGCCCAAAAATAAATGAATATTATTATTAAAAATAAATTAATATTATTATTGGAGAACAAGCCATGATCATAGTATTTTTTAGAAATGGTCATGGCCGTCCAGGTGTGTTAGGTCAAGGCATGTTAATAATAGTAATAATAATAATAGATTTTATTTGTAAAAAAGCACTTCACATTGAGCAAAAAACCTCAAAGTGCTACTGCGTATTAAAAAAATAAAATAAAATAATAATAATAATAATAAAAAGATAATAAATATGAATAAAAATTAAAACTAGAACAACCTAATAGCTACAACTAGTATGCAAATATCTATTAAAAAAAAGGCTTTTTAAAAAAGAAGGGTTTTTAAGCCTTTTTTTAAGCATTCACAGTCTGGGATACCCTCAGGTGGTCAGGGAGAGCGTTCCACAGACTAGGAGCAGCGGAGCAAAAAGCCCAGTTTCCCATAGTTCATAACTTTGTCCTTGGAGGTTGGAGGAGGTTAGCCTGTTTTGGAGCGAAGGTGTCGTGTGGAGGATTTGGGGGTGAGTGGTTCTTAGACATGCACCTGGGAATAGGTTAATTGGCAACACTAAAAATTGGCCCTAGTGTGTGAATGTGAGTGTGAATGTTGTCTGTCTATCTGTGTTGGCCCTGCGATAATGTGGCGACTTGTCCAGGGTGTACCCCGCCATCCGCCCGATTGTAGCTGAGATAGGCACCAGCGCCCTCCGCGGCCCCAAAGGGAATAAGCGGTAGAAAATGGATGGATGGATGGATGGTTCTTTGAGGTAGAGGTTAGCATTTCCATGGAGGCACTGGTGAGTTAGTAGGGAGACTTTGTATCCAATCCTGAGTGGAACAGGAAGCCAGTGAAGGGATTTGGGAATTTGTGCGGTATGGTCGTATTTCCGCACTCTCATCAGGATCCTAGCAGCACTATTCTGTATGTATTGCAGCTTCTGAATGTTCTTGCTGTTGCAGTAGTCGAGCCTGGAGGAGAAAGAGGCGTGGACGAGCCTCTCGGCATCAGAGAGAGCGACTGAGGGGCGGAGTTTAGCAATGTTTCTGAGGTGGTAGAAGGAGGTCTTGCAGAGTTGTTTTATTTGAGCCTCAAAGGTCAGGTGTTGTTTACAAACCTCTGAAATGACGACAGCCTCCTCTTTCCGTTAGAAAATTTGCAGGTCTTGCAGCTGCCTAATGTTTGTTCGTCGGTACCGAGCCTTTGAATCGGTTAGAGCAGGGGTGTCAAACTTAAATACAGAGTGGGCCAAAATGTAAAACTGAACAAAGCCGCGGGCCAAGGTTGAATAAATTAACCTTTTAATAGGGACCCAAACAAGTTTTGCATTGAACATTGAACAAGCAAGGCTTATATACAGTAACTTTATAGTGACATGCAAAATCGAGTTTCAAAAAATAATAATAATAATAAAAAAATATCAATGGCATATCAAATAAAATTTAAATACAAATTTAATGCCTCTTTTCTATTTGCAGTCTTCTGAGGTAAATATCAAAATATATTGTAGCGTCCCGAAAGAGTTAGTGCTGCAAGGGGTTCTGGGTATTTGTTCTGTTGTGTTTATGCTATATTACAGTGCAGATGTTCTCCCGAAATGTGTTTGGCATTCTTGTTTGGTGTGAGTTCACAGTGTGGCGCATATTTGTAACAGTGTTAAAGTTGTTCATACGGCCACCCTCAGTGTGACCTGTATGGCTGTTGACCAAGTATGCCTTGCATTCACTTATGTGTGTGTAATAGCCGCATATATTATGCGAGTGGGCCTGCACGCTGTTTGTATGGAGGAAATGCGGACGTGACGACAGGCTGTAGAGAATGCTGAAGGCAGTGCCTTTAAGGCACGCTCTCAATATTGTTGCCCGGGTGAAAATCAGGAGAATGCTTGCTTGCCCCGGGAGATTTTCGGGAGGGGCACTGAACTTCGGGAGGATTGGCAAGTGTGAGAAATTGCGGTGTTACAGCCAGGGGCGCCGAAAAGGGGGGGTAAAGGAGACGGATTCTAGGGGCCCTGAGAGGCTCCTAATGATGATGAAATGATATAAAATTATGTGCTGGGGGCCCTGTAAAGATTCTTTTCATGGGTCCCAAAATCCCTAGCGGCGCCCCTGGTTACAGCGGCACCGATGCTGTGTAATAACGGCGGGCCAGATGTAATGTTAATTTGATATTGCCTCAAGGGCCAAATTTGGCCCGCGGGCCAGAGTTTGACACCCATGGGTTAGAGTAAGTCCTTTTTGTTTGTACGGTCTATTTTTTTTTTTTTAGTACTTTGTTACTAGCTCTTGTGCAACTCAGCGATGTAAACAAAAACGTAGGGCTGCAAAAATGGCGACGGCAGCCCACAATGCATTGCTAGATCACGTGCCCTGTATCAGTGTCTATTAGATAGCACATGGATAAACGTGACTGCCGCCTGGATTGCCAAACCCTGAATCACAACTCAGAACCATACACAATATTCCTGTCGCTCCGATATCATTATGAATACAGAGCAATCCAGATAAAACTAATTATTATCGCCCATTCTCCTTAACGTTGACGTCAGTCCGCCCGTCCGAGGGCCGTCGAGATAAGCGTGTTCCACTATATCTGGATTTGACGAGCTTCTCTTTTTATCATAGTCACCATTCAAAAATGCTGTAATGTAATAAGATGAGGGTCAGTGCTTGACCCCCGGTGACCTCTCAGTAGTGTTGTAATGATACCGATATTTGGATACCGGTACCGGTACTAATATTATTTTGGTACTTTTCGGTACTTTTCTAGATAAAGGGGACCACAAAAAAAATTGCATTAATTGCTTTATTATATCAAAAAATCTTAGGGTACACTAAACAAATGTTTCTTATTGCAGTTAAGTCCTTAAATGCCTACTGAAACCCACTACAACCGACCACGCAGTCTGATAGTTTATTTATCAACGATGAAATATTAATATTGCAACACATGCCAATACGGCCGGTTTAGTTTACTAAATTGCAATTTTAAATTTCCCGCGGAGTTTCTTGTTGAAAACGTTGCGGAATGATGACGCGTGCGCGTGACGTCACGGACTGTCAGGAAATATTAGCGGTGCACTAGTTGCGGCTAAAAGTTGTCTCTTTTCATCGCGCAATTAAACAGTATTCTGGACATCTCTGTTGCTGAATCTTTTGCAATATGTTCAATAAATAATGGAGACTATAAAGAACAATGCTGTTGGTGGAATGCGGTGTATTGCAGCTGTCTTTAGCACCGAGACACAGCCGGTGTTTCTTTGTTTTTAAAGCAGAGCGGTCAAGCAAACATGTTTCTCTATGTCAACCAGCATGTTTTTGGATGGGAAAATTGTGATATATATCTTACCGGAGACATCATTGGATTATTCGTCCTCCTGCAGTAGCTGTTTAAAAGGCAGCTGTGAGCTTGACTCCTCGGCTTCTCTCTGAGACACTGCGTATTCACCGCAGCAATCCGACCTCGAGGTATGTCTTTACAATCTCACTAAAATACTATTAAAACAATAAGCAGATAAGGGATCTTCCAGAATTATCCTAGTAAATGTGGTTAATTACATCTGAAACACTCACACTGCTACCGCCTTTTATTTTATTTTATTTATTTTTTCCGAGTACTTCGCTATCAATATCATCATCCATGAATCTTTCATCCTCGCTCAAATTAATGGGGAAATTGTCGTTTTCTCGGTCCGAATAGCTCTTGCCGCTGGAGGCTCCCATTATAAACAATGTGAGGACGTGAGGAGCCCCCGATACGTGCTTGTACTTGATATCATTACAGTGGATGTTAGGTGTCAATCCACCAATGGCGTTTGTTTATATTGTAGCGTTCCGTAAGAGTTGGGGCTGCAGGGAATTCTGGGAATTTGTTCTGTAGTGTTGATGTTGTGTCGTGGTGCAAATATTCTTCCAAAATGTGTTTGTCGTTGTTGTTTAGTGTGGTTTCACTATATGGCACATGTTTATGACAGTGTTGGTGTCATTTGTGTGAGACTTGTATGGCATAGTGATGCCGGATTTGTTCCTCCGCGGATGCGTCGGGCAAGAACACAGCGTGAGGTAAGAAATGAAAGATTTATCAAACTAATAAAACAGACTACGAACAAAAATACTGGTGCTAGGCAGATAAGGGAAACAAAAGGCGCTAGCATGGAAGCTGGGAAAACAAACAGATACACTAACACTTGGCACTAAGGCACAAAAAGGGAAAACAAAACAACTAACATGAAAGCTAGGAATAAAATAAAACGTAGCGTGAGAGCTAGCGAGTAAACACATGGAAAGCAAGTCGTCAACTGATGCATAAAAGCAAATTAGGATCCGAGAATGAACTAACATTATTATGTAGAAAGCTGGAACGCAAATGGCGCACGACTAAACTTGAGGTGCACCATCAAGCATGGAGTGATAGTTTAATAACTTATAAACGCATGCTTACCTTAGCTAAAACTAATTATTACTCAAATCTCATCCGCATTAATAAAAACGATCCAAAATTTTTGTTTAGTACAGTAGCATCGCTAACCCAACAAGGGACTCCTTCCAGTAGCTCCACCCATTCGGCAGATGACTTTATGAAGTTCTTTAATAAGAAAATTGAACTTATTAGAAAGGAGATTAAAGACAATGCGTCTCAGTTACAACGGGGTTATAGTAACACAGATACGATTGTATATACGGCGGATACTGCAAATATCCAAAATAGTTTCTCTCGTTTTGATGAAATAACATTAGAAGGATTGTTACAACGTGTAAATGGAATAAAACAAACAACATGTTTACTTGACCCACTTCCTGGGAAACTTATCAAGGAGCTTTTTGTATTATTAGGTCCATCAGTGCTAAATATTATAAACTTATCACTTTCCTCGGGCACTGTTCCCGTTGCATTCAAAAAAGCGGTTATTCATCCTCTCCTTAAAAGACCTAACCTCGATCCTGACCTCATGGTAAACTACCGACCGGTGTCTCACCTTCCCTTTATTTCGAAAATCCTCGAAAAAATTGTTGCAGAGCAGCTAAATGAGCACTTAGTGTTTAACAATCTATGTGAAACCTTTCAATCCGGTTTCAGGGCAAATCACTCGACTGAGACAGCCCTCGCAAAATTGACTAATGATCTATTGCTAACGATGGACTCTGATGCGTCATCTATGTTGCTGCTCCTCGATCTTAGCGCTGCTTTCGATACCGTCGATCATAATATTTTATTAGAGCGTATCAAAATACGAATTGGTATGTCAGACTCAGCCCTGTCATGGTTTAACTCTTATCTTACTGATAGGATGCAGTGCGTCTCCTATAACAGTGTGACCTCGGACTATGTTAAGGTAACGTGTGGAGTTCCCCAGGGTTCGGTCCTTGGCCCTGTACTCTTCAGCATCTACATGCTGCCGCTAGGTGACGTCATACGCAAATACGGTATTACCTTTCACTGTTATGCTGATGACACCCAACTCTACATGCCCCTAAAGCTGACCAACACGCCGGACTGTAGTCAGTTGGAAGCGTGTCTTAATGAAATTAAACAATGGATGTCCGCTAACTTTTTGCAACTTAATGCCAAAAAAACGGAAATGCTGATTATCGGTCCTGCTAGACACCAACCTCTATTTAATAATACAACTTTAACATTTGACAACCAAATAATAAAACAAGGTGACTCTGTAAAAAATCTGGGTATTATCTTCGACCCAACTCTCTCCTTTGAGTCACACATTAAAAGCGTTACTAAAACGGCCTTCTTTCATCTCCGTAATATCGCTAAAATTCGCTCCATTTTGTCCACTAAAGACGCCGAGATCATTATCCATGCGTTTGTTACGTCTCGTCTCGATTACTGTAACGTATTATTTTCGGGTCTCCCCATGTCTAGCATTAAAAGATTACAGTTGGTACAAAATGCGGCTGCTAGACTTTTGACAAGAACAAGAAAGTTTGATCATATTACGCCTGTACTGGCTCACCTGCACTGGCTTCCTGTGCAGTTAAGATGTGACTTTAAGGTTTTACTACTTACGTATAAAATACTACACGGTCTAGCTCCAGCCTATCTTGCCGATTGTATTGTACCGTATGTCCCGGCAAGAAATCTGCGTTCAAAAGACTCCGGCTTATTAGTGATTCCTAGAGCTCAAAAAAAGTCTGCGGGCTATAGAGCGTTTTCCGTTCGGGCTCCAGTACTCTGGAATGCCCTCCCGGTAACAGTTCGAGATGCTACCTCAGTAGAAGCATTTAAGTCTCATCTTAAAACTCATCTGTATACTCTAGCCTTTAAATAGACCTCCTTTTTAGACCAGTTGATCTGCCGCTTCTTTTCTTTCTCCTATGTCCCCCCTCCCTTGTGGAGGGGGTCCGGTCCGATGACCATGGATGAAGTACTGACTGTCCAGAGTCGAGACCCAGGATGGACCGCTCGTCGGGACCCAGGATGGACCGCTCGCCTGTATCGGTTGGGGACATCTCTACGCTGCTGATCCGCTTGAGATGGTTTCCTGTGGACGGGACTCTCACTGCTGTCTTGGAGCCACTATGGATTGAACTTTCACAGTATCATGTTAGACCCGCTCGACATCCATTGCTTTCGGTCCCCTAGAGGGGGGGGGTTGCCCACATCTGAGGTCCTCTCCAAGGTTTCTCATAGTCAGCATTGTCACTGGCGTCCCACTGAATGTGAATTCTCCCTGCCCACTGGGTGTGAGTTTTCATTGCCCTTTTGTGGGTTCTTCCGAGGATGTTGTAGTCGTAATGATTTGTGCAGTCCTTTGAGACATTTGTGATTTGGGGCTATATAAATAATCATTGATTGATTGATTGAACAAAAAGGGCAGTCTTAAATAAGGCAGGTCATTAGCAAAACAGGTGTGTGTAAACCGAGAGTAACAGGTGGAACTAATAAACTACCATGGTGACACAAAACTGAAACAAAACAAGAAATATGGTATGATCCGGCCATTGGATCATAACAATTTCTTTACATTTTGACGCCGGTGGGCTACGGTGTGTCATGAAGCATGTTTAGCTATTCCTCGTCCTGCAGGGTTGATACTTATAAGAAACTTACTTTATTTGTCGCCATGGAGACCAGGATTAGTGATTTAGAAGTAGCTAAAACTAGTTTTATTAGTTTTTCAGCCAAAATACGTCCGTTCTCCCTTTTCTGTCTACACACTGTGTCTGCTTGTAAGTACTCTGTGATAGTGTGCCGCCGAACATGCTTGTCTGCTCATAAACCAGCAATGTCATGACGGGAGTGCGGGACCGGTACGTTTCAGAGACGGTATAGTACCGAAAATGACTCATTAGTATGGCGGTACTAAACTAATACCGGTATACCGTACAACCCTACCTCTCAGTGATTTGATTGGTGAAATATGTTATTGTTGAGCATATAAAGAGAAGTAAAAAAAAGTCAACATCGCATGAATGTGCTGAAATGAGCGCGTGTCCTCTCGGTGCTGAAAAGATCTCCTCCTGTCACACATGGTTAGCATCACGCCTGGTGCTCAGCGTCTGCCATTAGAGTAGTTGTCTGAGAGCTAACACTGTCGATGGTTCTGTCAGTCGAGGTAGCAAGAGGCAGGTGTGGGTTGGGGGCACTTTCACCCCCAGTCTCTCAGCCTCTTTAGCTGTGGCCCACGGAGAGAGCGAGAGAGAGAGAGAGAGAGACAACCAGAGAGGGAGAAACTGCCCCGAGCACATCTCCACTGACCTATATTTTATCTGTCGCTTTTTTCCCCTCTCTTCCTTTTTTCCATCTCTTATTTCTACCGTACCAACAGCTCCATAATTGTGATGTAATGACCAAAGCAAGCGTGATCAAATCCCAGACTGGTCAGGATGAAACCACTTTTGAAGACAGGCAGACAGAAAATAGAAGACCACAGCAGCAGGAAGGGCTAAACTGAATACTTTACATAAAAGAATCCAATTTCCTCAAAGGGATAAAATGTGTACTCGTGTGATCTTTGCTGTAAAGTTTGGGGACTCCAAATACACTATATTGCCAAAACCTATTTGGCCACCTGCCTAGACTCATATATGAATTTGAAGTGCCATCCCATTCCTAACCCATAAGGTGTCATCTCTTTGTGATTAGGTTCTGTTTAGTTATTTTCTGTTTTGTTTTTGACTCCATTAGTTCCTGTTTTTGCGCACCCTTGTTTTGTCACCATGACTACCAATTAGTTTTCACCTGTCATGTCACGCACCTGGTTCATTTGGACTCATGCACCTGTTAATTACCACAGAATTATTTAAAGGCCTACTGAAATGAGATTTTCTTATTTAAACGGGGATAGCAGGTCCATTCTCTGTGTCATACTTGATAATTTCACAATATTGCCATATTTTTGCTGAAAGGATTTAGTAGAGAACATCGACGACAAATTTCGCAACTTTTGGTCGCTAATAAAAAAGCCTTGCCTGTACCGGAAGTAGCAGACGATGTGTGCGTGACGTCACGGGTTGTGGAGTTCCTCACATCCTCACATTGTCTACAATCATGGCCACCAGCAGCGAGAGCGATTCAGACCGAGAAAGCGACGATTTCCCCATTAATTTGAGCGAGGATGAAAGATTCGTGGATGAGGATAGTGAGAGTGAAGGACTTAAAAAAAAAAAAAAAGAAAGGGCAGTGGGAGCGATTCAGATGTTATTAGACACATTTACTAGGATAATTCTGGAAAATACCTTATCTGCTTACTGTGTTACTAGTGTTGTAGTGAAACTATACTGTTGTACCTGAAAGTCCAACGGGTGTGGCCACAGGTGTGGTGACCGCCAGTGTCTCTGAGGGAAGCCACGCAGCTGCCTCTTTGACAGGTGCACGGGAAACGACGCAAGCTCCGTTCATGTCTACGGTATGAGCCGACTTATTACCACAATTTTCTCACCGAAACCTGCCGGTTGACATGTGGTCGGGAACCATGTTCGCTTGACCGCTCTGTTCCATAGTAAAGCTTAACCTTCGGGAATGTAAACAAGGAAACACCGGCTGTGTTTGTGTTGTTAAAGGCAGCTGCAATACACCGCTTCCCACCTACATCTTTCTTCTTTGACGTCTCCGTTAATAATTGAACAAATTGTAAAAGATTCAGCAACACAGATGGCCAGAATACTGTGTAATTATGCGATTAAATCAGACTACTTATAGCTGGGATCGGGCTGAAAAAAAATGTCCGATACAATCCGAGACGTCACGCGCATGCGTCATCATACGCGTCATCATACTGACATTTTCAACAGGATACTTTGAGCGGAATTTAAAATTGCAATTTAGTAAACTAAAAAGGCAGTATTGGCATGTGTTGCAATGTTAAGATTTCATCATTGATATATAAACTATCAGACTGCGTGGTCAGTAGTAGTGGGTTTCAGTAGGCCTTTAAGCCTGTAGTTGCCAGGCAGTGAGCCTGGCAACATCACCTTCCACACACCCATGTTATCCATGCCAATGATCAAGGCTCTTTCTTGGTCACAGTAAATGTTTTCGTTTTTGTTGTCCGTAGTTCTGCCATGCCATTGTGATAGTTTTATTTTCTTAACCAAGTTTTTGAACCTCCTCCGTTAGCGCCCTTTGTTTGTTTCATTTTTCGATTTAGGATTAAAATATGTCATTACCTTCACGTTGTGTCCGGTCCAGTCGCTTTGCACCACGGGAAAACAAACCGCGCCAAAATCCACGCCTTGCAATAAGGTTCAATATGATGTCGGTCCATCTTTTGCAGGTAGTACAGCTTCACCAATGCACCAGTGCACAAAGCAAGGTCCATCTCCGTAATATCGCTAAAATTCGCTCCATTTTGTCCACTAACGACGCTGAGATCATTATCCATGCGTTTGTTACGTCTCGTCTCGATTACTGTAACGTATTATTTTCGGGTCTCCCCATGTCTGGCATTAAAAGATTACAGTTGGTACAAAATGCGGCTGCAAGACTTTTGACAAGAACTAGAAAGTTTGATCACATTACGCCTGTACTGGCTCACCTGCACTGGCTTCCTGTGCACTTAAGATGTGACTTTAAGGTTTTACTACTTACATATAAAATACTACACAGTCTAGTTCCATCCCATCTTGCTGATTGTATTGTACCATATGTCCCGGCAAGAAATCTGCGTTCAAAAGACTGCGACTTATTAGTGATTCCAAAAGGCCAAAAAAAGTCTGCGGGCTATAGAACGTTTTCCGTTCGGGCTCCAGTACTCTGGAATGCCCTCCCAGTAACAGTTCGAGATGCCACCTCAGTAGAAGCATTTAAGTCTCACCTTAAAACTCATTTGTATACTCTAGCCTTTAAATAGACCTCCTTCTTAGACCAGTTGATCTGCCGCTTCTTTTCTTTTTCTCGTCTGTCCCCCCCTCCCTTGCGGAGGGGGGCCGGTCCGATGACCATGGATGAAGTACTGGCTGTCCAGAGTCGGGACCCAGGCTTGACCGCTCGTCGGGACCCAGGATGGACCGCTCGCCTGTGTATCGGTTGGGGACATCTCTACGATACTGATCCGACTCCGCTTGGGATGGTTTCCTGTGGACGGGACTCTCGCTGCTGTCTTTGATCCGCTTTGAACTGAACTCTCGCGGCTGTGTTGGAGCCACTATGGATTGAACTTTCACAGTATCATGTTAGACTCGCTCGACATCCATTGCTTTCGGTCCCCTAGAGGGGTGGGTCTTTCCCGCATTTGAGGTCCTCTCCAAGGTTCTCATAGTCATCATTGTCACTGGTGTACCAATGGGTGTGAATTCTCCTTACCCACTGGGTGTGAGTTTTCCTTGCCCTTATGTAGGTTCTTCCGAGGATGTCGTAGTCGTAGTGGTTTGTACTGTCCTTTGAGACATTTGTGATTCAGGGCTATATAAATAAACATTGATTGATAAAGACATGGATACCAGAGTCTGGTGTGGATGAACTTGACTGGCCTGCACAGAGTCCTGACCTGAACACCTTTGGGATGAATTAAAATGGAGACTGAGAGCCAGGCCTTCCCAACCGACGTCAGTGTGTGACCTCACCAATGCGCTTTTGGAAGAATGGTGGAAAATTCCTATTAACACACTCCGCAACCTTGTGGACAGCCTTCCCAGAATAATTGAAGCTGTACCAGCTGCAAAAGGTGGACCGTTGTCATCTTGAACCCTATGGGTTAGGAATGGGATGGCACTTCAAGTTCATATGTGAGTCAAGGCAGGTGGCCAAATACTTTTGGCAAAATAGTTTAAGTCCCCTCATTTTAGTGTTCCTCTACAGCCTATAACAAAGACTTTAAAGATGAGCAAGAATGAAGATGGTGTGCTGAAAGTGATCATGTAAAGGAGTTGGTGAGATCTGGAGTGTCCATATGGCGATGCGAAGGAGGAAGGGAGAAAGAGAAGCAGACCGGGCCATGCCTCTGGGCTTAACTTGGGGAAGAGGAATGCTTCATATGATGCAATCTTGGTTCCCTCTGCCGTTATGTTTCTTCTTCTTTTCATATACTTCTACAAATTTGCCCTCATCAGTCCACATCCTCCTACCTCCAAAGTCGTCAGTTTTAAACAACACAAGAACAGCAGAATTATTCATCTTCATTCTTCCCTGATTGTCTACTTTTAGGCCCTTGATCCAGAAATTTGGGCCAAAGCCAACTGTTTGTGCCACCTTGGACGGATTAATGCACAAGCTTAGGGCCCAAGGTATGCTGCAGGGCCCCCAAATGGTCATTGAAAAAGGAAATGTGGATAGAATAACCTCAATCTCAATGAGTCCACATGATATTGGATGAACAAAAAACACTTTAAAGGCCTACTGAAAACCACTACTACCGACCACGTAGTCAGATAGTTTATATATCAATGATGGAATATTAACATTGCAACACATGCCAATACGGCCTTTTTAGTTTATTAAATTGCTATTTTAAATTTCCCGCGAAGTGTCCTGTTGAAAACGTCGCAGAATGCTGATGTTTACGCGTGACGTCACGGACTCTTAGGAAATATTAGCTGTGCGCACACACACAGCTAAAAGTCGTCTGCTTTAACGGCATAATTACACAGTATTTTGGACATCTGTGTTGCTGAATCTTTTGCAATTTGTTCAATTAATAATGGAGAAGTCAAAGTAGAAAGATGGAGTTGGGAAGCTTTAGCCTTTAGCAACACAAACACACGGTGATTCCTTTTTTAAAATTCCCGGCGGTGAAACTTTACTATGGATCAGAGCGGTCAAGCGAACATGGATCCCGACCACTTGTCAACCAGCAGTTTTCGGTGAGAAAATTGTGGTAAAAAGTCGCCTCTTACCGCAGATCAGCTGAGCTTGGGCCGTCCGTACAGCTGCCGCCGACTTTCATCAGACACTGGCGTCAACACCCCCGTGGATACACCCTTCCGACTATCTGGTAATATTAAACTCACTAAAACACTAGCAACACAATAGAAAGATAAGGGATTTCCCAGAATTATCCTAGTAAATGTGTCTAAAAACATCTGAATCCGTTCCAATGCAATCGCATTTTTTTTTTAACTTCATTTATTTATTTATTTTCTAGTCCGTCGCTATCAATATCGTCAAACAAAAACTTTCATCCTCGCTCAAATTAATGAGGAAATTGTCGTTTTCTCGGTCCGAACAGCTCTTTTTGTTGGAGGCTCCCATTAAAAACAATGTGAGGATGTGAGGAGCCATCAACGGGTGACGTCATCGTCTGCGACTTCCGGTAAAGGCAGGGCTTTTCTGTTAGCGACCAAAAGTTGCGAACTTTATCGTGGATGTTCTCTACTAAATCATTTCAGCAAAAATATGGCAATATCGATTAAATGATCAAGTATGAGACATTGAATGGACCTGCTATCCCCGTTTAAATAGGAAAATCTCATTTCAGTAGGCTTTTAATCACAATCTGGGTGACATTATCTGGATGTCACTATTACAGTAGCTGCGCATTGTGTAAAAACACCACTTGGCTCGTGTGCTATCATGTAAATGTCAGAACGTGGACTTTTTCGCAACTTACTGCGAGGATTGTTTTCCCGGGATGCAATCGGACCGGACCGGACAAGGCTTGCAGGTAAATACATGATTTAATTTTGACTAAAAAAAGTACAAACCAAAAGCGCTCACAGCGGAGGCACAACTTGGCTAAGGAACAAAAAACAATCCGAAGGTGAGCGTGCCTAACGCACGTGAAAGCACAGGCAAAAAAATTAGGACATGAAAAACTCGCTAACTGTGACATGAAACATGAAACTAAAAAACTCACTAGACTGTGACTTGAATCAAAAACTTACTGTGGTAAGGCATGGAACGAGCAGGAAACTATGGCAGTATCAGTAATGTCGCCAGGCCGACTACCTGGCAACTACAGGCTCAAATAATAATGTCATGATTAACAACAGGTGCGTGAGTCCAAAAAAATGAGGCAGGTGCAACTAATGAGTTGTCATGGAAACTAAAACAAACCAGGGTGCACAAAAACAGGAACTAACGGAGTCCAAATGTAACAGGACATAACTAAACCAAACATGATCGAGACCACAGATCATGACAGTAAAAGCAGTACCGTGTGTTTTACAACTATTAACCACTACTTTTTTCCTACACTTTAAACCATGTGACTTTTAAAATGGCGCAGCTAATTAATGGATTTTTCTTTGCAAACAATCATAATGTTTTGAATACTCAACACCAAAAAAAGACACTAAAAATGTGTGTTATTGTTCTCGCTATTGTTTCATATTTTGGATAAGTTTGCTCACTGTAGGTGCTGCAGGTTAAAAATGTACTTCCTGTTTGTTGCCTTGAACCAAAAGTATATTCGTCGATAGCATTTTTGCTCGAAAGGATTCTTCGTTCATCACTCCAAGCAGCGTTTGTAAGTTGAACAATATTTTATATAATTCATACTTCCTAAACCGTCTTTAAGAGTTTAGGAGGGTTTTCATGCGTATGTGTAACTGATCACGAAACGTAATCAACCGAGCGTTGTTAGCATTAGTGAATATGCTAACACATTTACAAGTGTCAGTGTTCGATCTATCAATTAATCAATCAGTGTTTATTTATATAGCTCTTAATCACAGGTGACTTGAAGGGCTGCACAAACCACAATGGCATCCCACATCCGGGTGACGAAAAAACTCAAAACCCATCCATCCATCCATCTTCTACCGCTTGTCCCGTTTGGGATCGCGGGGGATGCTAGAGCCTATCTCAGCTGTATTTGGGCGGAAGGCGGTCTACACCCTGGACATGTCGCCACCTCATCACAGGGCCAACACAGATAAACAGACAACATTCACACTCACATTCACATTCACACACTAGGGCCAATTTAGTGTTGCCAATCAACCTATCCCCAGGTGCATGTCTTTGGAAGTGGGAGGAAGCCGGAGTACCCGGAGGGAACCCACGCAGTCACGGGGAGAACATGCAAACTCCACACAGAAAGTTTCCTAGCCTGGGATAGAAACCAGGACTACTCAGGACCTTCGTATTGTGAAGCACATTTAGGAAAACACAGAAACCTTAGGAAGGGGTCACATGTGTGAGGACCCAGCTCCGAGAAGACCAGCTGCAATGGATGCCAAGTGGGTACAGTTTTTGCAAACTATTCAAGATAATGTGAGAGTCCAGTCCATTTGGGGCAATCAGAGGGCCGTAGGAGGTCTTCATCCAGGTCATACACGAGTGGTCCACTCCGGGTCAAAATTTAAAACAGCTCGCACCTTCTCCTGACTGGTACCTCTCCAGGGATTATCCGTGGCCTTCTGGTAACCTCTCCTTGGAAGAAATGGGGAAAAAAGAGAAGCAGCAGGTCAACTGGTCTAAAACAGTGTATTTAAAAGCTAGAGTATGTAAATTAATTTTAAAGGGGAACATTATCACCAGACCTATGTTAGCGTCAATATATACCTTGATGTTGCAGAAAAAAGACCGTATATTTTTTTAACCGATTTCCGAACTCTAAATGGGTCAATTTTGGCGAATTAAACGCCTTTCTCTTTATCCCTCTCTGAGCGACAACGTCAGAACGTGATGTCACATCGGTACTCAACGCCATTTTTCCCTACCACATCACACGCATCGAGTCAAATCAGCTCTTGTTATTTTCTGTTTTTTCGACTGTTTCCCGATACCTTGGAGATATCATGCCTCGTCGGTGTGTTGTCGGAGGGTGTAACAGCACTAACAGGGACGGATTCAAGTTGATTTACGTATAATGTGAATCGATTAGCACGGCATGCTAATCAATGCTAACATGCTATTTAGGCTAGCTGTGGGTACATATTGCAGCATTATGCCTCATTTGTAGCTATATTTACATCTAGCCTTTCCCTCCATCCACATTTAATTCCTAACAAACACTTAGCAATTGATGGATTTAAGTTGCTCGAGTGTCAAGAGATGCAAAAGTCCCCCGTTTGGTTTTTACCGGCGATGCTACGACATAAATGGCACAGAGATGGCAAAAATGTCTGGATATCCTGCGACACTTAAAGCAGATGCATTCCAAACAATAAAGTCAACGAAATCACTAAGGTGATTGTTGTTGATGTAACTGACTTATGTGCTAATCATACATATTTGGTCGCGCCATGACTGCCAGCTAATCGATGCTAACATGCTATTTAGGCTACCTGTATGTACATTTGAAACTATATTAACATCCAGCGTTTCCTTCCACTCACATTTAATGCGAAACAAACACTTACCAATCGACGGATTTAAGTTGATCCAGTGTCAATGCGAAAGTCCTGATCGGTTGGTCTGCACATTTTAACGGCGATGCCAACGCAAAGATGGCTGAATAACGTCAATAGCTATTCGCTCAATATCTTCAGTTTCTTCTTCAATTTCGTTTTCGCTATCTGCCTCCATACTCCAACCATCGGTTTCTATACATGCGTGATCTGTTGAATCGCTTAAGCCGCTGAAATCCGAGTCTGAATCCGAGCTAATGTCGCTATATATTGCTGTGCTATTCGCCATTGTTTGTATTGGAATCGCTATGTGACGTCACAGGGAAATGGACAGTGGCTTAAGCAAATAGCGAAAATCAAGCACTTTAAAGCTTTTTTTAGGGGTATTCCGGGACAGGTAAAATTTGGAAAAAAAATTCCAAAAATAAAATAAGCCACTGGGAACTGATTTTTATTGGTTTTAACCCTTCTGAAATTGTGATAATGTTCCCCTTTAAGGTGCCACTTGTATGCTTCTACCGAGATGGCATCTTCAACTGTTACCGGTAGGGCATTTCAGAGTACTGGAGCCCGAAGAGAAAACTCTCGAGAGTCTGCAGGCTTTTTTTGAGCTCTGCGGATCACTTATAAGCCGGCGTTCTTAGAATGTAGATTTTTGTACTGATCGTATGGGGTCAATACAATCAGCAAGATAAGATAATGGTTCTAAACTCTTTAATATTTTGTACGTAAGTAATAAAACCTCAAAGTCGCATCTTGAGCCGAACATATTACGGTACAGTAATCCAGACGAGGTGTAACAAACGCATGTATAAAGAAACCTTGACCTTGACCTTGATCTCAGCGTCACTGATGGACACAATAGGACGGATTTTGGCGATATTACGGAGAGTTGTGCTGAATATAATACCGAGATTATTTTCCAAGTCCTTTTTTATGATTGTTTTGTTATCGAATTTTAAAGTGGTATCCTTAAATAGGTGCCTGAGTCTCGAAAGAGCGGTAATCAACATTTTCGTTTTCTTAGCGCTAAGATGCAGGAAGTTGTTTGGTATCCTTAAGACACACCTCCAGATGACTACAATCTGGCATGTTGGTCAGCTTTAAGGGGCATGTAAAGTTGAGTGTCCACAGCATAACAGTGGAAACTAACACCTTTTTTGCAACTGTTACCACCTCGTGGCAGCATATGATGACAGAAAAGCGCCAAGAATCGAACCCTGTAGAACTCCGCACGTAACCTAATATATTACGAGGTCACTTTATTATGGGATACACAGTGCATCCTTTCAGTGAGATAGGTATTAAACTAAGAAAAAGCAAAGTCTGACATCCCGACACGTGATTTGATGGGTTCTAGTAGGATGTTATGATCAAAGGTATCGAAGGCAACGCTGAGATCAAGTAGCAGCAACACAGATGAAGCATCAACATCCATAATGAACAACAAATTATTAGTCACTTTTGCAATAGCCTTCCCGACAGGAAGGGTTCACAAAGATTGTTAAACGCCAAGTACTTCCTTTTGCATTTGTGCAACAATTTTCTAGTACTTTTAAGATAAATGGGAGGTGCGACACTGGCCGGTTGTTTAGTAGGAGGTCAGAGTAGAGGTTGAATCTTTTCAGCAGAGGACAAATACCCAAAGTTTTTTAATGATAAGGGAACAGTACTGGAGGAGAGTGAATGGCTAAAAATATTTAGCCCTGTTGGTCCTAACATTACGAACAGCTCGAAGATTAGTTTCCCAAGTCAACATGATGTTTGGTTTGTCCCATTAACAAATCACGAGAGGTCCTCTGATGATACTTCTTTGAAACGAGAGACATCATTTTAGAAAGCATTTGCCATAATGCATGTATTCATATCCATGTTTATGGAATTCAGTTGAAGCTGGGATGTGGTGTCTTTAATCTAATTTCTAATGAGCTAAATTTTTTTTAGTATAGAATTGCATAAAGTCATCAGCCGAGTGGGTGAAGCTACTGGGAGAAGACCTTTGTTGGGTTAGCGATGTTACGGTGTTAAACAAAAATTTTGAATCGTTTTTATTGCGGCCAATAAGTTTAGAGTAGTAATTAGTTTGAACTAAAATGAGAGTGTGTTTACAGGTTATTAAACTATCACTCCGTGCTTGATGGATGACCTCTAATTAATCGCACGTCATTTGCCATTACTGAGGGCAGTAAGCCGGAGAGAGTGGTAGTTGGAGCAGCATTAATGTTATGGCTGCTAAAGCATTGGTTATCAACAATTTGTTGACAATGGGTCGGAACTTAAAATTTAATGAAGTAGTGATTGGACATTACTTAGCTGTACGGGAGTACCATAACTTTAGAGGCGGTGACACCCCTAACAAGGCGGTGATACCCCTAACAAGGAGTAAATCAAACGCATTGTGTGTGACAATCATAAGACTATAACTGTCGATTTATAGTTTGGAACGCCACTCTCGAAGGGTCTATCTTATGATAATTATATAAGTCACTAGATCAGCAACAAATTTAGAGAATTCATTGATAAAGTCTAAATAAGGGCCGGGGGGGTCGATAGTTAACAGCCAGTTGCGGTAAAGGTGAACCATCCTCATATTTAGAAGCTCAAATGATTTATATTGATAACAATTAAGGTTTACATCAGAGATTAGGGCAACCCCGCCACCCCCTTTAAGGGGACGAGCTACCTGTGAACTTGTATAGTTAGGAGGAGATCCCTCAGTAAGCAGAAAAAAAATCATCTCCTTTCAACCATGTCTCGCTGAGGCCGATGATGAGATTCTAAGATTGTTGTCTGTAATGACCTAATGAGGCTTTGTGAGACAATGATCTGATATTTAAAAAGCCCATATTATATGTAGTTGGCTATTTGGAGGCATTTTTATTAATTGTTTCCATACTAGTAGTATTAATGAGATTATGTCTCTATCGCTCAGTGTGTCTCAAATAACTATGAGCACATTTAGGAATTAATACGGTTGGAATCTGGCAATTACTGACTAGGTGCGGCGGTTGATTTGTTACGACATAATTTGCCTCCTCAGTAGATTGCACATCCACTTCTGGCACAGTCTCTGGAGGAAAAACATTATCTGATTTTACAAGAAATGCTATGTGTGCAGGAATTTTCCAGCCTGGAGCTTAACTGACTTTTCACCCGAGCTAACAGGCTCTCCAGAGTTAGTATTAATAACTTACAATGGAATTATTTTTGGAAAAGGGTGGAATGCCATCTCCGGGTTGGGGAGGAGACCCTGCCCCAAGTGGAGGAGTTCAAGTACCTAGGAGTCTTGTTCACGAGTGGGGGAAGAGTGGATCGTGAGATCGACAGGCGGATCGGTGCGGCGTCTTCAGTAATGCGGACGTTGTACCGATCCGTTGTGGTGAAGAAGGAGCTGAGCCGGAAGGCAAAGCTCTCAATTTACCGGTGTATCTACGTTCCCATCCTCACCTATGGTCATGAGCTTTGGGTCATGACCGAAAGGATAAGATCACGGGTACAAGCGGCCGAAATGAGTTTCCTCCGCCGGGTGGCGGGGCTCTCCCTTAGAGATAGGGTGAGAAGCTCTGCCATCCGGGAGGAACTCAAAGTAAAGCCGCTGTTCCTTCACATCGAGAGGAGCCAGATGAGGCGGTTCGGGCATCTGGTCAGGATGCCACCCGAACGCCTCCCTAGGGAGGTGTTTAGGGCACGTCCAACCAGTAGGAGACCACGGGGAAGACCCAGGACACGTTGGGAAGACTATGTCTCCCGGCTGGCCTGGGAACGCCTCGGGATCCCCCGGGAAGAGCGAGACGAAGTGGCTGGGGAGAGGGAAGTCTGGGTTTCCCTGCTTAGGCTGTTGCCCCCGCGACCCGACCTCGGATAAGCGGAAGAAAATGGATGGATGGATGGATGGATGGAATTATTTTTGTACTGTTTCAGTTTCTTAATTCACCAAAACTTCACCGTGGAGTTGAGTCCGTTTAGCTGATTGGAGATTATGCTTCCGCAGCCAGTGGGCCCATGATAATGACATCTGTTTTGTTTCATCAGTTATTTTGCTGCCGTGTGACAGGCGCCGTTTGGAAACAATAAGGTCCGTAAATCAACATTTGGTATGTCTTTTGCGGCTTATGGTCCCGTGCTGATCATTTATGTAAAAATATTTATTTCTTCAAAAAAATAAGTTTTATAGTATGGTCCTTTTTTTACTTTCAAAATATACAGTAAACAACCTTAACATGAGGTACATCTCCACCATGTAATACAATCCAGATAAAAATATTTTCAATGGTACTCATTGAAAATTAAAGTGTATTATCATGGGCAGTTGTGTTTTGGGCAGCAGGGTGGTACAGGGGTTAGTGTGTGTGCCTCACAATAAGAAGGTCCTGGGTTCGACATCTTTCTGTGTGTGGAGTTTGTATGTTCTCCTTGTGACTGCTTGGGTTCCCTCCGGGTACTCCAAAGACCTCCCACCTCCAAAGACATGCGCCTGGGGATAGGTTAATTAGCAACACTAAAAGGTTAAACGGTTGGGTATGTTGTTTTGGTGTGTGTTTTTTTCATTTTAACAAAGTGATTGTTGATCGACTACCTCCCCCCTCATCTTTTCGACATCCGGGCAAATGCTGCAATATTTGGTGTCCACACAATAACATCACAATCTGGGAGATTCGTAACTTCACTAATATCCGGGAGACGATACGCATACACTAACACGCTCCAAACTGAATAAAAACATATATATGTTTGTAGTATTATCCAAACTCCATGCTCGCCGAACTGGGTCAGGTCAACCGAACCATTTGGTTATGTCTGTATGTATGTATGTATGTACTGTATGTATGTGTGTATGTATGTATGTATGAATGTATGTATGTATGTATGTACCGTATGTATGTGTGTATGTATGTATGTATGAATGTATGTATGTATGTATGTACTGTATGTATGTGTGTATGTATGAATGTATGTATGTATGTATGTATGTACTGTATGTATGTGTATATGTATGTATGTATGTACTGTATGTATGTGTGTATGTATGAATGTATGTATGTATGTATGTACTGTATTTATGTGTATATGTATGTATGTGTGTGTGTATGTATGTAGATAGATAGTACTTTATTGATTCCTTCAGGAGAGTTCCCTCAGGAAAAACAAAATGTATGTCTATATGTACAGTATGTGTGTATGTATGTATATAGAACTATGAGATGAGACTAAAGATTGTTAAAGCTCTTTATTCATACCAATCAGTGCTGTCCTTGAATCGACCACCGGGAAGTTAACTTATATATAATTAGATAAGTTTCCTCTTGAAAATAAGAAATTAGGCCACAGGTCTCTGAGGAATCATTCTCTTCATTCTGTCATGTTCTGCACAGCCTCTCCTTTTCCCACTGAAACAAGCAGGTGATTTTTTATCTGCAAAAATACTGTGAAATGTAAAAAAAAATAAATAAAAAAAAAAGAGACCCATTAATGAGCGCCTGAGTGAGAGCACATTAGTTTGTAAGTTTGTTGTGGTGTATGTTTGAACCAACCTGCTTGACTGAGTGTTTGCTTTTTTTATTTTATTTTATTTTTTAACCGCTGTTGTGTACATGACCGTATACTAGAGATGCTGTCCGATACAGTATACCTGTATTGTCCAGCACTTCATTTTTGATACTGAAATATGCAGCAGCTCTTCTCTTAGCTGTTCTGGCGATGAAATATGGAAACATTTCCACTTGAATAAGCCAATGACAAGGAGTACCACTGGTTTGTACCCTTTAAAATTGTTTTTAGTCATATTTGTTTTTATATTGTTTTTTATATTGGTTTTATATTTATTTATTTTTTGTTTTCATTCAGTCATTGGTGGAGCATAATATTGTTTTTTTTAAATATTGTTTTTAACATAGCTGTGCAGCACTTTGGAAACGTTATTGTTGTTTAAATGTGCTATGTAAATAAAGTGGATTGGATTGGATTATACGGCGTCTAATAGTGAGTTGAAATATTACATTTTTTCACTTTTAATATGTTTTTTTCCAATTCTAGTGTCACGTTTGGAACGCATCGTGATGCACGTTGAGTCACCCCGAGATGCAAATGGACCAGGACAGGCAAGGATTGCAGGTAGGAGCTTGGTTTAATACACAAAAGTAAAAAAACAGCACTGGTGCAAAACAGCAAAAGAAAGTGTGTGCCTTCGCACGGTAAGCTAACGCTGAACGTATCAGTGAGTCCAAAGTCCAAACGTAACGTGCTGAGCGCACGCAAAGGTAAGGCGAAACTTAGCAAAATAGAAAAGACATACAAGATACCAACGTGAATGTTGCGTGGAGCAAACAACAAACCAAGACTGAACAACGGGAGAAGGCAGGCTTAAATACTAAAGTAAACAATTAACAACAGGTATGCGTAAGTAAACAAGTAACAGGTGAACAAATCAAGTAAACATGGTGACAACGACAAACAAGGAAGTGCACACACAAACTCAGCACCGGAAGAGTCCAAAACAATCAAAAAACTGAAAAGGACTCAAAAACCAGACTAAGGATGTGATCCGGGAAGCGGATCACAACATTTAGTTGTGACCGTACCACATAAGATATGTTTTAATTGCTAATGCGTTTTAATTGATAAATACCCCGCAGGGCGTGTATGCGTTTCTGTCAAGTATTCCCCCGGCAATGGTCATGTGGTGACATCAATGATGGTATTTAGAGAGATAATCATTGAAGATGGACATCACTTTCACTAGTTGGGAAACGCACGGCCCGCCACTGAAAAAAACAATACAGATATGATCCGATATCTGATTATAGGACAAATATTTGTTGGATATCATTAAATATTCCTACTGTATATCTTAAAGCAGGGTTCTTAAATGTTTTCCAGACCAAGGAACCCCAAATTGATAAAGAGAAAGAGCGAAGATACCTTACTTGTATATCTTTTATGAAATGATGATTGTTTTTTCTACATTAAATTATACCTAAAGTTACAGATACCTTGTTATTACGCAATGCTAACAATATTCAAATAAAAACAGTCTTGCGCCGCTAGTGCTCTATTCGCTAGCTGGCAACAAGCATTCTAATTGCTTGCTGGCAACTGGGACGTTAATCACTAGCTAACAATTAGAGCGCTAACCACTATAACTGTTAATCGCCAGCTGACAACTATGGCGTTAATCCCTGGCTGGCCACCACAGTGCTGATCGCTAGCTGACGACTAGAACACTAATCGCTAGCTATCTTAGACGCTAACGTGAACATAACAACTTTATGGTAGACTGACCATACGTCCTCTTTTCCAAGGACATGTCCTCTTTTGCGGGGCTGTCTGGGCGGGGTTTCTTAAAAATCCTCAAATTTCCGGCATTTTGAGTCAGGGTTGCGTGTATTTTCAATGCATGTCCAGGGTTAAGAAGGGGTTAAAAAAAAAAAAAATTGTGAAGTTGCGCAGGCAGCATCATTCGTAAGAGAGAGGGAGGGAGTGGATTGTGAAGTGAAGTGAAGTGAATTATATTTATATAGCGCTTTTCTCTAGTGACTCAAAGCGCTTTACATAGTGAAACCCAATATCTAAGTTACATTTAAACCAGTGCGGGTGGCACTGGGAGCAGGTGGGTAAAGTGTCTTGCCCAAGGACACAACGGCAGTGACTAGGGAATCGAACCTTGCTGGCACGGCCACTCTACCAACTGAGCTATGCCGCCCCAATCATTGAATGATTGATTGATTGAAACTTTTATTAAGAGATTAGTAGATCAAACTGTCATTGCTCCAAACATAATATTGAATCAAAATCATTGTTATTATGAGTTTTTAAACCTATCCAAGGTTCTGATTACGTCACATCAAATAGTCCACTTTGAGAAATATTTTGGGTGGAAGATTTTGCATATTTTGTGTGTTTGCCATAAAAAAAACAACATAGTTTTGTTTGACAAAAAAGGGCGGAAAACAAAACAAACAAAAAAACAACATAAAAAAACTAAAACATTTTGAAATGAGGAATAGATCTAAAGTTGATGTAGACTCCAGAGGTTTAAGCATTAAATATAAAATGTATGTATGCTCTGGCACACCATTGTCATCATTTCATGACCCAAGAAAAACACTTTTATACTGAAATAAATACACCTACAACTTATTAAATAAAAACATAGAAAATGTTTAGGTCCATGAAGGAAAGAAGAAAGTGAATGAATACAATATATGCATACAATTTTTTTTCTTTTTATATTATTTCTTTTAATGAATGAGGTAACATTTAAGACAACCTTTTTCCAAAACACAATATATAATGTGAGACATAACAGGACAATGCATGCGTTCATCGTTTGTTTTCAAAACGCTTACAAAAAAGTGGGACCCCAAAAATTTACTGTGGGACCCCATTTTCATGACTTGATGGGGTACATGGGACCCCATTTAGAAAATTCCTAGCACCAACACTGCTGTCAACAGAGGAGAAAAAAATGCTTTATTTAAATAAATATATTATTTATAAAGCAAGTTCAAGTATCATTGGCAAATGTTCACCTGGTCCCGGCCTTGGCACGCATATATGCCGCTAGGTGACATCATACGCAAATACGGTGTTAGCTTTCACTGTTATGCTGAGGACACCCAACTCTACATGCCCCTAAAGCTGACCAGCACGCCGGATTGTAGTCAGCTGGAGGCGTGTCTTAATGAAATTAAACAATGGATGTCCGCTAACTTTTTGCAACTCAACGCCAAAAAAACGGAAATGCTGATTATCGGTCCTGCTAGACACCGAACTCTATTTAATAATACAACTCTAACATTTGACAACCAAACAATTAAACAAGGCGACACGGTGAAGAATCTGGGTATTATCTTCGACCCAACTCTCTCCTTTGAGTCACACATTAAAAGCGTTACTAAAACGGCCTTCTTTCATCTCTGTAATATCGCTAAAATTCGCTCCATTCTGTCCACTAAAGACTCTGAGATCACTATCCATGCGTTTGTCACGTCTCGCCTCGATTACTGTAACGTATTATTTTCGGGTCTCCCCATGTCTAGCATTAAAAGATTACAGTTGGTACAAAATGCGGCTGCTAGACTTTTGACAAGAACAAGAAAGTTTGAACACATTACGCCTGTACTGGCTCACCTGCACTGGCTTCCTGTGCACTTAAGATGTGACTTTAAGGTTTTACTACTTACGTATAAAATACTACACGGTCTAGCTCCATCCTATCTTGCCGATTGTATTGTACCATATGTCCCGGCAAGAAATCTGCGTTCAAAGGACTCCGGCTTATTAGTGATTCCCAAAGCCCAAAAAAAGTCTGCGGGCTATAGAGCGTTTTCATTTCGGGCTCCAGTACTCTGGAATGCCCTCCCGGTAACAGTTCGAGATGCCACCTCAGTAGAAGCATTTAAGTCTCACCTTAAAACTAATTTGTATACTCTAGCCTTTAAATAGACTCCCTTTTTAGACCAGTTGATCTGCCGTTTCTTTTCTTTTTCTTCTATGTCCCACTCTCCCTTGTGGAGGGGGTCCGGTCCGATCCGGTGGCCATGTACTGCTTGCCTGTGTATCGGCTGGGGACATCTCTGCGCTGCTGATCCGCCTCCGCTTGGGATGGTTTCCTGCTGGCTCCGCTGTGAACGGGACTCTCGCTGCTGTGTTGGATCCGCTTTGGACTGGACTCTTGCGACTGTGTTGGATCCATTATGGATTGAACTTTCACAGTATCATGTTAGACCCGCTCGACATCCATTGCTTTCCTCCTCTCCAAGGTTCTCATAGTCATCATTGTCACCGATGTCCCACTGGGTGTGAGTTTTCCTTACCCTTATGTGGGCCTACCGAGGATGTCGTAGTGGTTTGTGCAGCCCTTTGAGACACTAGTGATTTGTGGCTATATAAGTAAACATTGATTGATTGATTGATATGTGTCCTCTTTTGGGGATTTTAGAATATGGTCAGCCTACTTTATGGTTAGGGTATTTATTCATGTCATGTTTTATTATTTATTCTACATGGCTCAATGCTCATGTGTATTTTAAGACATTTACGTCTTTGGAAAACTGCAAGAAAAAATGTTAAAATATATATTGAAAAGAAAATGTACCCAAAATTTCACGGCCCCCTTGCAGTACCTGTGCGGGACCCTCTGGGCGTCACGGAACCTCTGACCTTAAAGAAGAAACTGCTCCATGTCCAATATGAAGGACTCGTGTAATATGACATTGACATGTAAAGTGAGAGCTCAGGGAGAGAGACAGAGAGGCAAAGAGGGAGGGACGGGAGATGAAGCCAAAGGAGAGGAAGAGATTGAAAATACACTTGAGAAATTTGCAGAGAGATACCACAAGTGACATAGGCAATTTCTGGCAAAAAATTACTTCATCATAATTTCAATCCCGGGAAGAATTGGAAGGAAAGCCCTGAAGGAGGCAGGCCAAGTCACCTTGAGAGGTATTAGGGGAAATGCTCACCCGCCACGCACGCACACACACACACACACACACACACACACACACACACACACACGCACACACACACGCTCTAGTATTTGTTACCTTCTTGAGACCTCTAAAAAATGCCTACCTCTTTAGGACCACCCTTTTCTAGATAAAGGATTTTTTTTTTATTTACAACATTAATAATATACACGTACTATGCAAATATAAAAAAAACTTGTAAAAAATGAGTTGGAATTTCACAAGAAAAAGGTCACAGTTTCACAAGAAAAACTTAGAATTTTGGCAGTTTTATAATAAAAGTCCTAATTTTACTCAACGCAAGTTTGTGCAATATATTATGATAAAAGTTGGAATTTTACTAAATAACAGTCGCAATTTCAAAAGAAAAGCTTAACATTTTGGCAATTTTATGAAGAGTCGTAATTTTACTCTGCAAAATGATGACAAAAGACATAATTTGACTCAAAAATGTCACTATTTAACAAGAACCCCCAAAAAATGTGCAATATTTTGATAAAAGTCAGATTTTCATATGACAAATGTCTCCTTTTTGCATTAAAAAGTAATCATTTTACATTAAAAAAGTAATAATTTAATGAGAAAATATTGCAATGTTACAGAAAAGAAAGAATATGATCAATTATTCCCAATTTTTGAAGAAAAAAGTCGACACTGTGGGAAAGACTGCTTTTAGTAAAATGTTTTGTTGTTGATTTTTGTGTTTGTTTTTGTTACTTCAAGTTTTTACAACATTGATAATATATACGTACTATGCAAATATAAACAACTTGTTGTAAAAAATGAGTTGGAATTTCACAAGAAAAAGGTCACAGTTTCACAAGAAAAACTTAGAATTTTGGCAGTATTATAATAAAAGTCCTAATTTTACTCAACGCAAGTCAACATTTTACAAGAAAACGGAACGTTTGTGCAATATTATGATAAAAGTTGGAATTTTACTAAATAACAGTCGCAATTTATAAAAGAAAAACCTAACAATTTTGCAATTTTATGAAGAGTCGTAATTTTACTCTGCAAAATGATGACAAAAGACATAATTTTACGCAAAAAATGTCACTATTTAACAAGAACACCAAAAAAACTGGCAATATTTTGATAAAAGTCAGAATTTCCTACGACAAATGTCACCATTTTGCATTAAAAAGTAATCATTTTACATTAAAAAAGTAATAATTTAATGAGAAAATATTGCAATGTTACAGAAAAGAAAGAATATGATCAATTGTTCCCAATTTTTGAAGAAAAAAGTCGACACATTGTGGGAAAGACTGCTTTTAGTAAAATGTTTTGTTGTTGATTTTTTTGTTTGTTTTTGTTACTTCAAGTTTTTACAACATTAATAATATATACGTACTATGCAAATATAAAAAAATTTGTTGTAAAAAATGAGTTGGAATTTCACAAGAAAAAGGTCACAGTTTCACAAGAAAAACTTAGAATTTTGGCAGTATTATAATAAAAGTCCTAATTTTACTAAACGCAAGTCAAAATTTTACAAGAAAAATGGAACGTTTGTGCAATATTATGATAAAAGTTGGAATTTTACTAAATAACAGTCGCAATTTATAAAAGAAAAACCTAACAATTTGGCAATTTTATGAAGAGTCGTAATTTTACTCTGCAAAATGATGACAAAAGACATAATTTTACTCGAAAAATGTCACTATTTAACAAGAACACCAAAAAAATTGGCAATATTTTGATAAAAGTCAGAATTTCCTATGACAAATGTCACCATTTTGCATTAAAAAGTAATCATTTTACATTAAAAAAGTAATAATTTAATGAGAAAATATTGCAATGTTACAGAAATGAAAGAATATGATAAATTGTTCCCAATTTTAGAAGAAAAAAGTCGACACATTGTGGGAAAGACTGATTTTAGTAAAATGTTTTGTTGTTGTTTTTTTTTGTTTGTTTTTGTTACTTCAGGTTTTTACAGTATGTCTTTATATATGTATTTATTTAATTTTTTGTATACATTTTTGCCAAAGGGAGTGCATTTTCATTTCTTACACTCACTTGTTATTACATATGTTGGCCAGAGGGGGAGCACTTAAAATTTTTACACACTCTTGTTATTTCATATGTTGACCAGAGGGGGAGCACTTTTAAAACAGGCACAGTCATTTTGAGACCACCCTAATTTTGATAAATTTCACCAAATAAGACATTCTCTATTAGATGCAATGGTTTTCCGTATTGGGACCATGACTTTTGTCCTAACTTGTTCACCGGTCCTCAAATGGTAGGTACTTTTCCTTGTTGATGTCTCAAGAAGGGTAACAATACAAGAATAACACACACACACACACAAACAGTCTTGTCTTTGTTACTTACTCGGGACCTCTGAAAAATGCCTACCTCTTTAGGACCACCCTTTCCAGATATATAAATATATGTATTTACAACATTAATAATACATACATACTATGCAAATATAAAAAGGTATGGTTTTAGTAAAAAAAATATTGTTGAATTTTTTGTTTGTAATTGTTTTTTTAGCCTAATTTTTTACTTGAAGTTATTACAGTATGTCTCTATATACATATTTGTTTTATGTGTTTTTAATAAATTTTGGCCAAAGGGGGCAAATTTAAATTTCTTACACAGACTTGTTATTTACACACACTTGTTATTTCATATGTTGACCAGAAGAGGAGCACTTTTAAAACCGACAAACAGTCAATTTGAAAAAACCCCTCCTTTTTGGGACTACCCTAATTTTTGATAGATTTCCCCACCAGGGGTGCAAATGAGATCTCTATTATTTATTTTTTGTAATGTGCTTAAGGCAGATGACAATCGAGTCACGGACCACAGATGGCCCCTGTGCCGCACTTTGGGCAACACAGCTATAGAAGCTAACTGTTAATGGCCACTATAGTCTTAGTACCGTAGTGTATTTGTTCGTCCTATGGTGACATAATGGAGGCAGGTTGTCTTACTCAGCACCATAAGTCGTAAAATCAGCTGTTCACTTGGGGGATATTGCTGCCTGTCAATGTTTACTTGTGTATGCACATTAAATCAACAAAAAAATCCTGACTTTGGAGCAATGTTCACGGACTCTATTATTTGGCTCTCTAATAGATGCAATGGTTTTCCGTATTGGGACCATGATTTCGGTCCTGACTTGTTCACTGGTCCTCATATGGAAGGTACTTTTCCTTGTTGATGTCTCAAGAAGGGTGAAAATATAAGAAACACACACACACACACACACATGCACGCTGTACAGAGGTTAAATTCGATATGTTCATGCAAAATCACATACGCTATATGAGTGCACCACAATTACAAAAAATAGTGTTGTGCTAAATCCAATCCAATCAGCTTTATTTATATAGCACATTTAAACAACAATAACGTTTCCTAAGTGCTGCACAGCCATGTTAAAAACAATTGTAAAAAAAAAAAAAAGTATATATATATATATATATATATATATATTATGCTCCACCAATGACTGAATAAAAATAAAAAATAAATAAATATAAAACCAATAAAAACAATATAAAAACAAATATGATTAAAAACTATTTTAAAGGCTAAAATAAATTAAAACAGTAAAATAGAAATCAAAGTGTATAAAAAACACAGAGAACAACAGAGAACAGAGGACCACACAACTCACGTAGTGTTAAAAGCCAAAGAATAAAAGTGGGTCTTAAGACGAGACTTAAAACACTCCACTGTGGAAGCAGTTTGAACATGGAGCGACATTTGTATTGTCATTTTGACATAGTAAATAGTTATTAGTAGAGCAGGTAGTGATATACCAAAATACAAAAGCTGGGTAAAATAAAATTGGTAGAGGGTGTGGTAGAAAAAAAAACAATGTATTACAATTTTATTGGACATGTGCACGTATTGTATTGTACAATTTATCACTCGATTTAGACAAATAGTTTCATGTCTCCTTCTGACATTGCCAATTTTCCTTTTTTTAATTGAATTTTCTTCTTTTTTCCACCGTGAGCTATTAGTACATCTAAGTTTCCAGTCATTTCCCCCCCTTGGTAACATACAGTGTACAGTGAAACATTCTTCCTCAGTAGGCAGGCATGTCGGAAAATATGTCTGTTGCCCGAGGCGCTTGCTCAAAATAATTTAGTCGGCGCTGATTTCTTTGCGGAAGCTTAATAAACGTTGGCGTGCAAATGGGGAGAAAATTGCAAACTGTGCGCGGCTTTCATGTTCTGGGCTGCTTGATGTGGTTTGTACTGATATAAAGCAATGGAGGATACAGCAATGGCTGTGCAAATCACTTCATTTAATATTCACTGATGGACAGGCCTTCTTGAAGAGTGCCAGTGTGTTCCATTATAGTCCGCCTTTCAGGTGGAACTACATTTTTTTTTGTGGTAATTTCACGCTAATTGTGAGTTACGCCAAGAGATGGCTACCTTTCACATTGGAATCTATACGGGACAGATTTCAGGTACCTGGGAATTGATACCGGTACCAATTTTCTGTAATTTTGTGTGTGTTCATATATGTGTATGTGTATAATTATAACATCTCACTTTATTATTTAAAATTAAGTGAGCTGATAATGATAACTGTGCTTTACAGTTGTTATATTTAGTTTTCATATACACTACATTGCCAAAAGTATTTGGCCACCCGTCCAAATGAGCAGAATCAGGTGTCCTAATCACTTGGCCCGGACAGGTGTATAAAATCAAGCACTTAGGCATTGACACTGTTTCTACAAACTTTTTTGAAAGAATGGGCCTATCTCAGTGATTTCCAGCGTGAAACTGTCATAGGATGCCACCTGTGCAAGAAATCCAGTCGTGAAATGTACTCGCTCCTAAATATTCTGGGTTTGGAGGTTGCCAGGAGAACGGTACATTTCGGACTGCATTGTGCCGAATGTGAAATTTGGTGGAGGAGGAATTATGGTGAGGGGTTGTTTTTCAGGAGTCGGGCTTGGCCCCTTAGTTCCAGTGAAAGGAACTTTGAATGCTCCAGGATACCAAAACATTTTGGAAAATTCCATGCTCCCAACCTTGTGGGAACAGTTTGGAGCGGGGCCCCTTCCTCTTCCATCATGACTGTGCACCAGTTTAAAAAAGCAAGGTCCATAAAGACGTGGATGACAGAGTCTGGTGTGGATGAACTTGACTGGCCTGCACAGAGTCCTGACCTGAACCCGATAGAACATCTTTGGGATGGATTAGAACGGAGACTGAGAACCAGAACCAGGCCTTCTCGACCAACATCAGTGTGTGACCTCACCAATGCGCTTTTGAAAGAATGATCAAATATTCCTATAAACACACTCCGCAACCTTGTGGACAGCCTTCCCAGAAGAGTTGAAGCAGTAATAGCAGCAAAAGGTGGACCGACATCATATTGATCCCAATGGGTTAGGAATGGGATGGCACTTCAAGTTCATATGTGAGTCAAGGCAGGTGGCCAAATACTTTTGGCAATACACTGTACTTTTGATTCTCATTTGCAAACTTGGCATGCAGTTGGCAAATCCAAGACATTAGACGACAGAGTGTATTTTTTACAGGGTGTTGCCAAGACAGGCCATTGAGCTGAATTGAGTATTTTGTTGCGCCCTAAAAAGTGTTTGTACTGTAAGGGCCTGATCTACTAAAGTTCTGCACGTGCTAAAACATTTGCAAACAGTTGTGTGCAGAGTATTGTGTCTCTTAAGTGAGCGGAATAAGGAGTTATATCCATTTGGCGTGTCTGTCTTCATAATTGTGCACAATATGTGCCGGCCATTAGAACGGCTACAATGCTGGGAGGAAAAGATGCAATAATATTCATTAAGCACGCACAATGTGATTTATCAAGGCTGATCACTGTTTTGCAGGCGCTAGTTTGCGTCTTTATAGCTCGATGGTAGAATGGCCGTGCCAGAAACTTGAGGGTTCCAGGTTCAATCCCCGCTTCCGCCATCCTAGTCACTGCCGTTGTGTCCTTGGGCAATACACTTTACCCACCTGCTCCCAGTGCCACCCACATTGGTTTAAATAAAACTTAGATATTGGGTTTCCCTATGTAAAAAGCGCTATATAAATATCCATCCATTTCCTACCGCTTGTTCCTTTTAGGGTCACGGGGGGGTCGCTGGAGCCTATCTCAGCTACAATCGGGCAGAAGACGGGGTATACCCTGGACAAGTCGCCACCTCATCGCAGGGCCAACACAGATAGACATACAACATTCACACTCACATGCACACACCAGGGTCAATTTAGTTTTGCCAATCAACCTATCCCCAGGTGTCCAGCGATAATATCGGACTGCCTATATTATCGGTCGAAAAATGCTTTAAAATGTAAAATCGTAAATTATCGGCATCGGTTTAAAAAAGTACAATTTTTGACTTCCTAAAACGCCGCTGTGTACACGGGCGTATGGAGAACTACAGAGCGCTAATAAACCTTTATGGGACTGTCGTCATAATATCTACGGCTTTTTACCCACATAAGTGAATGCAATGCATACTTGGTCAACAGCCATACAGGTCACACTGAGGGTGGCCGTATAAACAACTTTAACACTGCTACACATATGCGCCACACTGTGAACCCACACCAAACAAGAATGACAAACACATTCTGGGAGAACATCCGCACCGTAACACAACATAAACACAACAGAACAAATATCCAGAACCCCTTGCAGCACTAACTCTTCCAGGACACTACAATATACACCACCCCCCGCCCCCCACCTCAACCCAACCCACCTCAACCTCCTCGAGCATGTCCCAAATTCCAAGCTGCCGTATTGAGGCATGTGAAAAAAAAATGCACTTTGTGACTTCAATAATAAATATGGCAGTGGCATGTTGGCATTTTTTTCCAAAACTTGAGTTGATTTGTTTTGGCAAACCTTGTTACATTGTTTAATGCATCCAACGGGGCATCACAACAAAATAAGGCAAAATAATGTGTTAATTCCACGACTGTATACGTAGGTATCGGTTGATATCGGAATCGGTAATTAAGAGTTGGACAATTTCGGAATATCGGATATTGGCAAAAAAGCCATTATCGGACATCTCTACTAGTAAGTACACACAATGTTATAGTTTGCACATGCTGTTTAGTGCCCGGAATTTGTATCTCAATAGGTCAGGCCCTATCTCAGCTACAATCGGGCGGAAGGCGGGGTACACCCTGGACAAGTCGCCACCTCATCGCAGGGCCAACACAGATAGACAGACAACATTCACACTCACATTCACGCACTTCCGCCCGATTGTAGCTGAGATAGGCGCCAGCGCCCCCCGCGACCCCAAAAGGGAATAAGCAGTAGAAAATGGATGGATAGGTCAGTCCCCAAATATTGCATTTATTACACACCAGCTGTTTGATGGTAACATGCACCTTAGTTGTAGTTTTCAATACCAAAACTGGAGGGGTTGAAATCGCTGTGTAAAATATCTAATGCTAATCCATAGCATGTCTTCTGAAAATCTAATGTAAATTAACATTGAATGAGTGCATTTTGAAAAGTGGAGCCTTGCAGTGTTTCTATCAGGCATTGTTGGCATGGAAAATTGCAAGAGTAACTAGAGGCACTCCGACTGAGTCCACTCTGAGTGTGCATTAGTGCTTGTTTGCCCGCCGGCCGAGTCTGCAATCGGACCTAACATCACGTGCGAAAAAGGTATCAGGGTATGGTATGGTTTGATGTCACGTGAATCGATGCCCGGTCGTGCGGACGGAATTTGGTCGGTGCCTATCAAAGTACCAAATTTGGTACCCATCCTTGGTTATACCACATTTTAGACAAGAAAAAAATAGAAAGTCCCTGGTTCAATTCCCACCTAGTACCAACCTCGTCACGTCCGTTGTGTCCTGAGCAAGACACTTCACCCTTGCTCCTGATGGGTGCTGGTTGGCGCCTTGCATGGCAGCTCCCTCCATCAGTGTGTGAATGTGTGTGTGAATGGGTAAATGTGGAAGTAGTGTCAAAGCGCTTTGAGTACCTTGAAAGTAGAAAAGCGCTATACAAGTACAACCCATTTATCATTTATTTAGTAATAACTGCAGCACAGCACACAGAGTAAAAATAGAATAGTATAAGTAAGGATATCTATAGACTAGTTTTATCCCGATAACAATATTTTGGTACCGGTGCCAAAAAATGTTCGATACTTTTCGGTACTTTTCGATACTATTCTAAATAAAGGGGACCACAAGAAATTGCATTTTTGGCTTTATTTTAACCTAAAATCTTACAGTACATTAAACATCCATCCATCCATCCATCCATTTTCTACCGCTTATTCCCTCTTGGGGTCGCGGTGGGCACTGGCGCCTATCTCAGCTACAATCAGGCGGAAGGCGGGGTACGCCCTGGACAAGTCGCCACCTCATCGCAGGGCCAACACAGATAGACAGACAACATTGACACTCACATATGTTTCTTGTTGCAGTTAAGTCCTTAAATAAAATAGTGAACATACGAGACAACTTGTCTTTTTGTAGTAAGTAAACAAACAAAGGCTCTCAGTTATTAAGGACAAATGGTAGAAAATGAATTATTAATCTACTTGTTCCATCCATCCATCTATCCATCCATCTTGGGGTGTGATGGAGCCTATCTCAGCTGCATTATGGCGGAAGGTGGTGTACACCCTGGACAAGTCGCCATTCATTTACTGTTAATATTTGCTTACTTTCTCTTTTAACATGTTCTATCTACACTTCTGTTAAAATGTAATAATCACTTATTCTGTTGTTGTTTTGAATGCTTTACATTAGTTTTGGATGATACCACAAATTTGGGTGTCAATCCGATACCAAGTAGTTACAGGATCATACATTGGTCATATTCAAAGTCCTCATGTGTCCAGGGACATATTTCCGGAGTTTATAAACATAACATAATTTTTTTAAATAAGGAAAGAAGATGTTGTGATGCTAAAAAATATCGACGTAATCATTGTAGTATCGACTAAACACGCTCCTGTACTTGGTATCATTACATTGGATGTTAGGTGTAGATCCGCCAATGGCGTTTGTTTACATTTTGACGCCGGTGAGCTACGACATGTAGTGAAGCATGTTTAGCTATTACTCGTCCTGCAGGGATGATACTTGTAAGAAACTTACTTTATTTGTCGCCATGGAGACGAGGATTAGTGATTTAGAAGTAGCTAAAGCACTGCAGGCTGCGAAGGGATGTTCGCCGCTAGCTAGCTAGCCATGTCTTAAAGCACCTCTTCCTGAGGGCGTTTCAGTGTTAAACCTTCACCTTTATTGTTAGTTTTTAAGCCGAAATTAGACTTAGACTTAGACTAACTTTAATGATCCACAAGGGAAATTGTTCCACACAGTAGCTCAGTTACAATGATGGAAAGTGTAAGGATGGAAAGGACAATGCAGGGATGAATAGACTAAATATAGCAATATAAAATAACATGTATACGTAATATTTACATAATATATGTACAGTATATTATACATACTGATATATTATATTATTTCTATATCATATCAATCAATCAATCAATTAATGTTTATTTATATAGCCCTAAATCACAAATGTCTCAAAGGACTGTACAAACCACTACGACTACGACATCCTCGGAAGGACCCACATAAGGGCAAGGAAAACTCACACCCAGTGGGACGCCAGTGACAATGATGACTATGAGAAACCTTGGAGAGGACCTCAAATGTGGGCAAACCCCCCCCTCTAGGGGACCGAAAGCAATGGATGTCGAGCGGTTCTAACATGATACTGTGAAAGTTCAATCCATAGTGGCTCCAACACAGCCGCGAGAGTTCAGTTCAAAGCGGAACCAAGACAGCAGCGAGAGTCCCGTCCACAGGAAACCATCCCAAGCGGAGGCGGATCAGCATCGTAGAGATGTCCCCAACCGATACACAGGCGAGCGGTACAATATATAACAAATACTATGGGTGTGGGAAAAAATCGATTCGAATACAAATCGCGATTCTCACGTTGTGTGATTCTGAATCGATTCTGTTTTTTTTTTTATCGATTTTTTAATTTATTTTTTTATTTATCTCAAAAAATAAAAAAAAATCAATAAATCCAACAAAACAATACACAGCAATACCATAACAATGCAATCCAATTCCAAAACCAAACCTGACCCAGCAACACTCAGAACTGCAATAAACAGAGCAATTGAGAGGAGACACAAACACGACACAGAACAAACCAAAAGTAGTGAAAAAAAAATGATTATTATCAACAACCGTATCAATATTAGTTATGATTTCAGCATAGCAGTGATTAAAAATCCCTCATTGACATTATCATTAGACATTTATAAAAAAAAAAGAACATTAGTGTCACAGTGGCTTACACTTGCATCGCATCTCATAAGCTTGACAACACACTGTGTCCAATATTTTCACAAAGATAAAATAAGTCATATTTTTGGTTCCTTTAATAGTGAAAACAAATTTACATTATTGCAATCAGTTGATAAAACATTGTCCTTTACAATTATAAAATCTTTTTTTTTACAAAAATCTACTACTCTGTTAGCATGTCAGCAGACTGTGGTAGATCCTGCTGAAATCCTATGTATTGAATGAATACAGAATCGTTTTGAATCGGAAAAATATCATTTTCGAATCGAAAATCGCGTTGAATCAAAAAAATCGATATATAATCAAATCGTGACCCCAGGAATCGATATTGAATCGAATTGTGGGACACCCAAAGATTAGCAGCCCTAACAAATACCATAATATTATACATAATATACAACAACAACATGCGTCCGTGTTCCCTTTTCTGTCCACACACTGTTTCTGTTTGTAAGTACTCTTTGATTGTGCGCTGCCGAACATGCTCGTCTAGCTCGTAAACCAGCAATGACACGACGTGACGACGACAGGGGGCGCGGGACTGGTTCTTTTCAGAGGCGGTATAGTACCGAATATTATGCATCAGTATCGCGGTACTTTGTACCATACAACCCTAATACAGACAGTTGTGAACATGCCAAAAAAAAAATTATGAAAATGCACATTTGTTAAAAATCTTCACCTTGATTGTGTTTTAAAAACATTTTAGTCAGGGGAATTTGACACTTTTGTCTGTTCAGGGATCACCGGGTTGATGTACATTAATCTCCCCCTCACCACAACAAACAGATGTATCGTTTAGAACTTCATAGCCCTCTTACACATAACCCTTGACCTCTAACCTCTATCTATCTGGAGGTGTCCAGCCCTCTGGGGGCTTTTCTAGAAGACCAATAACGGAGCCCAGGGGGACGCCACCCAGAGATCCTCTTACTGTCTGTCGCACAGGAGCAGCACTAAGCAGTATAATCTGAAAGGAGGGGACGGTGGACTGGGGGGGTGGTGTGGGGGATGATTGTGTGCATTGATGATGTGATGATGATGATGATGATGATGTGATGATGATGTGGGTGGTGGGGCTGGACTGCAATTTTTTTTTTTTTTTTCTTTTTTTAACCCCTCCCTCGCCCTCATCTCCATCCCCTTCTGGTTAATCTGGAGTCTAGCATGTGGATTAGTGGACACTCTGCAGCACCACTGTTTGACACAACTCTACATTTCCTATAAGATTATGTCTTTAAGCAGTTTACGTCCGGAGCTCACCGAGAATATTGGGAGTTAGCACGTTGGCTAATGACTTTCATGCAATCAGTGCTGGGGTGCGCGCCGCAATTATTTACAGTCGGCCCCTCGGCCGGCTGTGCTTTTTCGCCATAGATCGGGGCGTGGCGGGATTACGAGTATTTCACGACAGGTGCTGTTTGTTTTTTTCCGTCGGTCCCCTCGGAGCTGATGCCAGAGAGGCCGCCGACACCCCTAACTCTGCACCCTCCACACACACACCGCCTTCTCCTCATGTTAATACCATCATCACCTTTGGCGTGGGGTTGGATGATTTGACATCTCTCTTTGTTTGGGCTGAGGTAAAATGAGTCTGTTAGTCCGTTAATCCACCGGATTAAGAAACAACAACAATCCCCCCACGGGGTGTGTGAGTTTCTGTTTTTGTACATGTGAGAGAGTGAGTCAGTGGGTGCGCTGGAAATTTGATTCAGCCTCTTCCGTGGCTCAAGTATAAACACAAGTGGTGCTGATGTTGATGGTGCTGATGATGGAGGAGAAGAATGGATGATGATGGGTGGGGGGTGTCAAAGGGTGGAAGAGTATAAGGATTAGTTGATATTTCCCCGGCATTACGTACGCTTTGGCGAACATCTACTTAAGTCCTGCCTTATGCGCCGCTGTCTGGAGCACACACACAAAAAGCCCTCTGTCCCATTCACACACACAAAGACTATTAGTACAGTCCAGCTCATCCTCTCAATGCGCAGAAGAAAAGGGAGAAAAACATGTTAAGTCTTTGTCCTCTTCTGTCTGGGCTCATTCATTCTCCCCAACTATGGGAGGAAGAGTAATGGGGAGAAGAGAAAGGGGGAAAAAAATTGTAGAGACATGGATGATGAGCTGTTCATTGAGGTTGTGGTGGTCAAGTTGCTTCAGAGCAGACTCGTCGGATGCGAGCGAAGCACGACAAAAGGTTTTTGCAGTAAATGACAGTAAATAACTGTGTATTTAGAAGATTATGACGCTCTAAATGGAAATAATCATTTAGGGCAGCACAGGAAACATGACGTCATGTTTTGTTATTTGGTAATTGTCTAACAACACTTCATTTTTGTTCTTGGACAAAATAAACTTAGGAAAAAAAATAAGTTTGATGATTAAACACTAATCATTTATAGACCACTCAAAATGTATGATTTTTTAAAACAACTTTTCCCAAAAAAGTATTATTTCCAGTATATGTTTTAGTTTTCATCCTAGTTTACAGTTATCACTATGTTCCGCTGTGTCATAGTTAGTTGTTGGCGAACCCCAAGATGCAGAGATAGAGGCAGGCGTGGAGTGAGAAAACATGATTTAATTAAAATGCTAAGACAAAAAACAAACAAAAAGCACGCACGTGGGCGGATAACAAACTAAGGGAGCTAGCACTGGAGCTAGAAAACAAAACTTAGCATGGAAACTAGCAAGAATCGAGCAGGAAACAGAAGTCGTACATGTAATATAAAAACAAACATGGAAGCAGGTAACAAAAGACAATAAGATACAAACTACTATCGAATATAGCTTACGGCAACGCTGCATAGACAAGATCTGATACGACACGACAGGTAGCAACGACAATAATCCAACAGTGACTGAATGGGAAAACAGGTCTAAATAGGAGCGGACTGATTGACACCAGGTGTGGCCAGGCGCCAATCAGCGGCAGCTGAGGGGGAACACAGCACTCAGGGAGAAAGACAGGAAACCAACAAAATAAGAGCGCTGCCAGGAAACACTACACACACAGAGGAAACAAAGACAAATGCAGAGGAAAAAACTAAAACATGGTCAAACTGTCAGAGGCAAGCCTGACACACTGATTGGCTGGCATACACCACATTATTCTACTTGCTTTCACACAATTGTAAGTCAACAGGTTGTCATGTTTTGTGGTCACGTTCTGTTTGGTTTTGGACTCATTGGGCACTTTTGTTTGTTTTGTCGCCATGACTACCACCTGTCATTTCACGCACCTGGTTCATTTGGACACCTGTTAATCACCACAGCATTATTTAAGCCTGTAGTTGCCAGGCAGTCAGCGTGGCGACATCATCCTTTACACACTCTTGCTCTATGCTGATGATCCATGCTGTTTTCTCGTTCCCCGTAAGTTTTGTTATTAATGCCATAGTTTGCAAGTTTTGTTTTATGTCCATAGTTTATCAATCAATCAATCAATCAATCAATGTTTATTTATATAGCCCTAAATCACTAGTGTCTCAAAGGGCTGCACAAACCACAACGACATCCCCGGTAGAGCCCACATAAGGCAGGGTAAACTCCCCCCAGCTGGACGTCGGTGACAGTGACAATGATGACTATGAAAAACCTTGGAGAGGACCGCATATGTGTTGTCGTAATAGTTTTTTTTCATTGCCAAGTTTTTGCACCTCCTCTGTGAGCGCCTTTCGTTTGTTCCTTTTTTGAGTTAAGATTAAAATATGTCTTTACCTTCACATCGTGTCGGATCCAGTCGCTTTGCACCTCGGGAAAACAAACCACACCATAGTCCAAATCATGACACAGTTACCCTCACTTGGGTTGGGCATCCTTTTCATACCTGATGCCAGTGTCAAAATGGTAATATTTAAACAGTGCTTCTGCTGTTTGGAATATGGAAAACATTTTTAAATATTGTTTAAAAAAAACATTTCTTTTTTAAATATAATTTGGTGACATGCAAGTTGAACGGAATAGTAATGAAAAAATATCTAAATATACAAATAAAATCATAACTACGTATTAATTTCAGCAATAGGAAATAAAATCCACAACATGCTCTCACATTGTAATTTTTATTTTTAAATAACTTAAATAGATGGACACACTGTTTGAAAGCCCGCTGTTTTTCATGTTTTACATTTCTTATGCTTTACTGATAGCCTTTTAGTATTTTATCTGTTATAATGGCTATGTTTTTATTGTTTTTAAATATTGGTTTGTACTGTTGCACTTGAAAGATTTTTTTTTAAAATGAGTAGTCCATCGATCCATCCATCTTCTTCCACTTATCCAAGGTCGGGTTGCGGGGGAAGCAGCCTAAGCAGGGAAGCCCAGACTTCCCTCTCCCCAGCCACTTCATCCAGCTTCCATATACGTCCATAAATGTGGATGCATATGCAAAAGTGCAATATATTTATCTGTACAATAATCTATTTATTTATATCTGCACCTAGTTGCTCTTTTATCCTGCACTACAACGAGCTAATGCAAGAAAATTTTGTTCTTATCTATACTGTAATGTTCAAATTTAAATCACAATCAAAGGAAGTCTAAGTCTAAATCTAAGTCTTCTCCCGGGGGATCCCGAGGCGTTTCCAGTCTTCCCAACGTGTATTGGGTCTTCCCCCTGGCCTCCAAGCGGTTGGACGTGCCCTAAACACCTCCCTAGGGAGGTGTCCGGGTGGCATCCTGACCAAATGCCCAAACCACCTCATATGGCTCCTCTCGATGTGGAGGAGCAGCGGCTTTACTAACTAGATCTGTGGTTCTTAACCTGGGTTCGATCGAACCCTAGGGGTTCGGTGAGTCGGCCTCAGGGGTTCGGCAGAGGTCAAAACACACCCGATTCATCGTGTCAATAAAAACTTCTCCCTATCAGCGTATTACGGATACGGCAACAGCAGAAGTAACACTGATTTGCAGGTGTGTAATTTGTTGTGAGTTTATGCAGTTTAGTGTGAGTTTAGTGTCGGTTTTGTTCTTTGAACAAGGTGATGTTCATACACGGTTCCTTTTGTGACCAATAAAAAAACATGTCAACACTTTAGTATGGGGAACATATTCACCATTAGTTAGTTGCTTATTAACATGCAAATTAGTAACATATTGGCTCTTAACTAGTCATTATTAAGTACTTATTGATGTACCCCGCCTTCCGCCCGATTGTAGCTGAGATAGGCGCCAGCGCCCCCCGCGACCCCTAAAGGGAATAAGCGGTAGAAAATGGATGGATGGATGATGCCTTATTCGGCATGGTCTCATTATAACCCTAACCCTAACCAAATAAATCCAAATTAAGTGTTTGTTACTTAGAATATGTTCCCCTAGTGTCCAACAACCTCTAAATTAAGTCTTTGTTACTTAGAATATGTTTCCCATACTAAAGTGTTACCAAAAACATATAACTTTGTCTTGAATTCGAAAAAAATAAACATTTTATTTTTCACTAAGAAGGGTTCGGTGAATGTCCAAATGAAACTAACGGGGTTCGGTACCTCCAACAAGGTTAAGAACCACTGAACTACATCCACTCGAAGTCCATTGCACCTGGGGTCCCCATATCTGCGGTCCCCATTCCGAGGATTCTCATTGTAACCCATTGGGTTGAGTATTTCCTTGCCCTGATGTGGGATCTGAGCTGAGGATGTCGTCGTGGCTTGTGCAGCCCTTTGAGACACTTGCGATTGAGGGCTACATAAATAAACTTTGATACTAAGCGTTTAGTGAAATAGTTTTTGTCTGGGCAGTTTTGCTACTTTGCATGTTGTTTCCCAACCATAAATATTCCTGCACAAAGACAGTTTGCAAGCAGAAAAATGCAAACTTTGCTCCTGTGCATCCAAGTTAAAAAAAGTTCATGAATTGTTCATCGAGGACTGTCTTCCTTAAAGGCCTACTGAAACCCACTACTACCGACCACGCAGTCTGATAGTTTATATATCAATGATGAAATATTAACATTGCAACACATGCCAATACGGCCTTTTTAGTTTACTAAATTCCAATTTTAAATTTTCCCTGGAGTTTCTTGTTGAAAACGTCGCGGAATGATGACGTGTACGCGTGCCGTCACGGACTTTTAGGAAATATTAGCACTGTGCACACACAGCTAAAAGTCGTCTGCTTTAACTGCATAATTACACAGTATTTTGGACATCTGTGTTGCTGAATCTTTTGCAATTTGTTCAATTAATATTGGAGAAGTCAAAGTAGAAAGATGGAGTTGGGAAGCTTTAGCCTTTAGCCACACAAACACACCGTGATTCCTTGTTTAAAATTCCCGGAGGTGAAGCTTACCTATGGATCAGAGTGGTCAAGCGAACATGGATCCCGACCAAATGTCAACCAGCAGTTTTCGGTGAGAAAATTGTGGTAAAAAGTCGCCACTTACCGGAGATCAGCTGAGTTTGTGCCGTCCATACAGCTGCCGTCGACTTCCATCAGACACTGGCCTCAAGACACCCGTGGACACACCCTTCCGACTATCAGGTACTATAAAACTCACTAAAACACTAGCAACACAGTAGAAAGATAAGGGATTTCCCAGAATTATCCTAGTAAATGTGTCTAAAAACATCTGAATCCGTCCCAATTCAATCGCGTTTTTTTTTTTTCTTCCAGTCCGTCGCTATCAATATCCTCAAACACAAATCTTTCATCCTCGCTCAAATCAATGGGGAAATTGTTGTTTTCTCGGTCCGTTTAGGTCTTTTTGTTGGAGGCTCCCATTAAAAACAATGTGAGAATGTGAGGAGCCATCAACGGGTGATGTCATCGTCTGCAACTTCCGGTTAAGGCAAGGCTTTTCTCTTAGCGACCAAAAGTTGTGAACTTTATCATCGATGTTCTCTACTAAATCCTCTCAGCAAAAATATGGCAATATCGTGAAATGATCAAGTATGACACAGAATGGACCTGCTATCTCCGTTTAAATAAGAAAATCTCATTTCAGTAGGCCTTTAAAGTGGGGGGTATATGCGACAGTGACTATCATAATAAGGCCTGGGTAATGATAATAATGCGTTCGGATGTATTGTGTATTCTCGGTGCGGGCCTGCGACATTACAGCGATAATGGGCCGTGTCTGCTGTCTGCCACCTGGGATTTTTATCTTCAAGAGTTTCTTTTCCTTTCTACTGTACTTAGCTATTGCTCTCCTCACTTTGCTTCACTGGCTGCCACTTTCAATCTCTCTTCCCGCCCCTTCCCCCTTTTAACTCATTCTGAATTATCCATAGCGCCATTGCTGCCTCGCCCCCCCATTCCCCGTCTGCACGTTTGCTCCCTCCGTCTCTTGTTCTTTATCGCTTCCCCATCCCTCAATTTATCCTCGTGGCAGCCTTTCACTCTTTTGCACTCTCGTGTCTTCCCCCTCGCCGTTCCCTCCATCATCCCCGCTCTCGCTGTTTCCCTGTGTCTCTCGCTTAGTGTAACTGTAGGATATAGGTCAGCGGGGCGGCTTGGCTGACTCGTGTCTAGACTCAGCCTCAGTCTTGGGGGCATGCAGCCACACAGTGCAGCACATTGACCAACGCTATCAGGAGCGCCATTGACTGCCTTGTAGTGCACGAACGTGTGTGTGTGTGCACGCTCGCAGGGCCGGCCTACACACACACACACGCACAGTCAGGCCGAGGGGCAACATTCTTCTCAGGAGGCTTTGCGGCACGCCGAGCTTAACCGAAAACATTAACGCCATCTGCGAAAGAAAAGAAGGAGTGGTAGAAATGTCATCGCAAATGTCATTTAGTTGATCTTTCGACATGGACAGATATGACCACGGGCCGCTGATTGGAAGAGCACGGAACATTCAGGACCAAGTTTTCCACACCGTTGAGGATGTCGAATTGAAATGATGTTTGGTTGCTGCAGTAGAGTTGGATACATGGTAATAATTGTAAAGGCAGGGAGAGGTTGGCAGCTGCGTGGCAGCGCTGTGGGGAAGGGTACACGCGATGACGATTGTGATTCATTCAAGTCGGTCTATGCCCCGCCCCTTTCGCTTAGGCTCTGGTCCAGATGTGATCCCCCCCCCCCTCTTTCTCCCTGGATACTGAGTCAGTGCCCCCACTCAGCCTTCCCACATATGAGCATGTATCCCTTCGTCTCTGTCGCTTTCCCCGATCCATCTAAATACACATTTTCTTTATACAATACTATTATTTCATATTAACATTCCATGTGTTTATTCTCATGTGTGAATACTGCCCTTTTTTATTTTTTTTATTTTGCCCATCATTCACAATCCTTACGTCAGACAAGAATGTGCACATCTTTCTCTCTTCTGTGCATTCTACACAATCAAACCGCCAACAACGCTCTATGTACATGCCGTGACCTGCATATTAACCAAGCTATAGCAACATAAAGGGCCGTAATGAGTTAAAAAAAATTTGGCCGGGGGGCAGGGCTATCTATGTATATGTGGTGTATGTGTGTAAATTATGAATAGATAGCTCGGTTGGTAGAGCGGCCGTGCCAGCAACTTGAGGGATGCAGGTTTGATTCCCGTTTCCGCCATCCTAGTCACTGCCGTTGTGTCCTTGGGCAAGACATTTTACCCACCTGCTCCCAGTGCCACCCACACTGGTTTAAATGTAACTTAGATATTGGGTTTCACTATGTAAAGCGTTTTGAGTCACTGGAGAAAACCGCTATATAAATATAATTCACACATATATATATACATATATATATATATATATATACACATATACAGAATCTCAAAACAAGACAATATTTAAGGTGAGGTGTTAAAATAAAGAACAGCGTGCCACAGCAGTCAATCCTCGAGCCCTGATTAAAATGCGAGGCTGGCCTAAAGAAGCTGCTGATTATTAACTTATTTGGTTTTGATATTATTTTTTTATCTTGATAGATTGAAAATGAACACCAATGATTTGACTGATTAACATCATCGCATCATTTATTCAGAAACTATAAATAACGACACTGTAGAGGTTTCACTCTCGTAGTGGGTTCTCCTGACGCCGACAGATCTTCGGGAGCCGGTAGACATTTTGAATCAAGTCTTTTATTTGGCATAAACCCTGGGGGTGGCTTGCTTTCCAGCAATATATGTTTTTCCAGTCCGGCGTGTCTCTCTCTATGCGTCTGCTCACCTGCAACTCCAACTCCAACAACGTGTCTCTTCCGGCTGCTGCTAATAAAGGTGACAGGTGATTAAATAACAAGTCCCAGCTGGGCAATCTACTCACCTGCCGCTGGCTTCAAGGCCGGTCCTTCACACCCTGCTACGCGGCAGACCTGCAGGCCATGCCCCCCTCCACAGACACATAAAGACAGAATACTATTAACAGCAACATGTAAGTGTAAAAAAAACCCAACAACATTATGATTTGTACATTTTCAGAATGGGTTTGTTCTATTTTGGTTTAACTCTTATCTTACTGATAACAATGTGACCTCGGACTACGTTAAGGTAACGTGTGGAGTTCCCCAGGGTTCGGTCCTTGGCCCTGCACTCTTCAGCATCTACATGCTGCCACTAGGTGACATCATACGCAAATACGGTATTACCTTTCACTGTTATGCTGATGACACCCAACTCTACATGCCCCTAAAGCTGACCAACACGCCGGATTGTAGTCAGCTGGAGGCGTGTCTTAATGAAATTAAACAGTGGATGTCCGCTAACTTTTTGCAACTCAACGCCAAAAAAACGGAAATGCTGATTATCGGTCCTGCTAGACACCGACCTCTATTTAATGATACAACTCTAACATTTGACAACCAAACAATTAAACAAGGCGACACGGTAAAGAATCTGGGTGTTATCTTTGACTCAACTCTCTCCTTTGAGTCACACATTAAAAGCGTTACTAAAACGGCCTTCTTTCATCTCTGTAATATCGCTAAAATTCGCTCCATTCTGTCCACTAAAGACGCTGAGATCATTATCCATGCGTTTGTTACGTCTCGTCTCGATTACTGTAACGTATTATTTTCGGGTCTCCCCATGTCTAGCATTAAAAGATTACAGTTGGTACAAAATGCGGCTGCTAGACTTTTGACAAGAACAAGAAAGTTTGATCACATTACGCCTGTACTGGCTCACCTGCACTGGCTTCCTGTGCACTTAAGATGTGACTAAGGTTTTACTACTTACGTATAAAATACTACACGGTCTAGCTCCATCCTATCTTGCCGATTGTATTGTACCATATGTCCCGGCAAGAAATCTGCGTTCAAAGGACTCCGGCTTATTAGTGATTCCCAAAGCCCAAAAAAAGTCTGCGGGCTATAGAGCGTTTTCATTTCGGGCTCCAGTACTCTGGAATGCCCTCCCGGTAAAAGTTCGAGATGCCACCTCAGTAGAAGCATTTAAGTCTCACCTTAAAACTCATTTGTATACTCTAGCCTTTAAATAGACTCCCTTTTTAGACCAGTTGATCTGCCGTTTCTTTTCTTTTTCTCCTATGTCCCACTCTCCCTTGTGGAGGGGGTCCGGTCCGATCCAGTGGCCATGTACTGCTCGCCCGTGTATCGGATGGGGACATTTCTGCGCTGCTGATCCGCCTCCGCTTGGGATGGTTTCCTGCTGGCTCCGCTGTGAATGGGACTCTCGCTGCTGTGTTGGATCCGCTTTGGACTGGACTCTTGCGACTGTGTTGGATCCATTATGGATTGAACTTTCACAGTATCATGTTAGACCCGCTCGACATCCATTGCTTTCCTCCTCTCCAAGGTTCTCATAGTCATCATCGTCACCGACGTCCCACTGGGTGTGAGTTTTCCTTGCCCTTATGTGGGCCTACCGAGGATGTCGTAGTGGTTTGTGCAGCCCTTTGAGACACTAGTGATTTAGGGCTATATAAGTAAACATTGATTGATTGATTGATATTTTTAAACAAAGTTTTTATTTTCAAGTGATCGTGTCGTGATTTTACCAGTCCGGCCCACTTGGGAGTAGGTTTTTCTCCATGTGGCCCCCGATCTAAAATGAGTTTGACACCCCTGATCCAAGCAGACATTAGCAGGGTCACCGTCATCACATTAATATTATTATATATTTGTCACTGCTAATGGTGCCTGCTCCCACATGAGCTCATGCACAGTACTGCACATCAGTGAATCATAGAGTCATCTATATAATACAGATGAATAATTAGGTGCACTGATGAGAGAAACGAGTGTGATCTGCAACTCTTGCTCCAACGCTAGAATGGATAATGGCTATGGTTGGCTTGTGAATTGACCATCATTGATTGTCTGCAGCTGCGGTTTTCCCATGAGGTCCGTTCATGAACGAACAGATCAATCTGCTTTGGAACAAGTTAAAAAATGTAAAGTGACTGTTTGCTCTCCAGTAATGCAAATTATACACAGACGGCTTCTCAGCATCAATTACAGAGTGGAATTAAGAAATATTTGCGTTCACTCTGGAAACCGTGATAATGAAAGCTCACTTGCCAAAAACAGGGTCGTCTTTGAATGCAGATGAAACAATGTAAAGATTATATAACCTTGCCCCTGTCAGTAAAGCATACACCATCGACCACGCTGATATGTTGTCATGTTTGTTGCTTTAGCAAAGCATGATGGGAAATGACATTGGTGCCTGGAGCAATGTGAGAGGAAGCGGAGGCAGAGATGGAAAAGTGATTGGGAAACAGGGGATGATGTGTACTGTTGCATTAGTGGAGCAATGCACATTATGAACATACATATATACATACATACATACATCGCTTTGGATGACTTCTTGATAAATCTAAGGGCCATTCCACCGAGCCGGCGCCATTTGCATCGCCAGGAAATCAACTGTATAAATCACAGGTGTCAAACTCAAAGCCCGGGTACCATATCTGGCCCGCCATGTCAATTTATATGGCCCGCAAAAGCCTTGAAATAATATGCATCAATAAAGTATAATATCTTTTCTCACTAAATGTATTTGGATTTCTGTTTTAACAGAAAAAAAATACTTACAATTGCACATGTGTTTATTCAATACCATCTAACAAAAAAAAAACATTATATTATCATATATTACTTTTTTTTTTCTTAGAATAAATGCTCAAATATCTGCTTGACTTATGTATGAATCTGTAATAATAATGTTGTTAATATTCATGTTAATATTGCAAGGTCAGTTAGGTTGGAAAGTAGTTATAATTTGTAATAATAATGAACTGTTATTGTGTGTTTTCATGTTTTCAAATATTATATGAATGCAATAAATATCTGATAGACGTATGATTTTAAAGCTAATTAAAGTTATACATTAAACTGTACATTGTGAAAATGTATAGATTTTATGGTAAAAAAATATAAATAAAAATAAATTGGCTGCTCATTCACCAGAATTTTACCGTTTGAAATAAAACATGATTTCCATTTACAGTAATACACCACAAAACCAACAACAACCATAGATTTAACGATAAAAGAGTGGCCGTTTATTCGCCTGAATGTTACAGTTTAAAAAACAGTGGAATCGTTTTTCCATTTATATTAAAGTCCTACTGAAACCCACTACTACCGACCACGCAGTCTGATAGTTTATATATCAATGATGAAATATTAACATTGCAACACATGCCAATACGGCCTTTTTAGTTTACTAAATTGCAATTTGAAATTTCCCGCAAAGTGTCGTGTTGAAAACGTGGCGGTATGATAACGCATGAGTTTGACGTCACCGGTTGTAGCGGACATTATTTTCCAGCCCAATCCGAGCTATAAGTAGTCTGCTTTAATCGCATAATTACACAGTATTCTGGACATCTATGTTGTTGAATCTTTTGCAATTTGTTCAATTAATAATGGAGAAGTCAAAGTAGAAAGATGGAGGTGGGAAGCTTTTAGCCTTTAGCCACAAAAACACAGCCGGTGTTTCCTTGTTTAAAATTCCCGAAGATGAAGCTTTACTATGGATCAGAGCGGTCAAGCGAACATGGATCCCGACCACATGTCAACCGGCAGTTTTCGGTGAAAAAATTGTGGTAATAAGTCACCTCTTACAGGAGACATCAGCGGAGCTTGCGCCGTCCATGCAGCTGCCGTGACTTCCCTCAGAGACTCTGGCGTCAACACACCCGTGGCCACACCCCTCCGACTTCAGGTACCATTTAACTCACTAAAACACTAGCAACACAATAGCAGATAAGGGATTTTCCAGAATTATTCTAGTTAATGTGTCTAAAAACATCTGAATCCCTCTCACAACCCTCGCCTTTTTTTTTTTTTAACTCTTATTTTTTTACTAGTCATTCACCCTAAATTTCCTCATCCACAAATTTTTCATCCTGGCTCAAATTAATGGGGAAATTGTCGCTTTCTCGGCCCGAATTGCTCTTACTGCTGGTGGCTCACATTATAAACAATGTGAGGATGTGAGGAGCCCTCACACCGGTGACGTCACACGCACATTGTCTGCTACTTCCGGTAAACGCAAGGCTTTTTTATTAGCGACCAAAAGTTGCGAACTTTATCGTGGATGTTCTCTTCTAAATCCTTTCAGCAAAAATATGGCAATATCGCAAAATGATCAAGTATGACTCATAGAATGGACCTGCTATCCCCGTTTAAATAAGAAAATCTCATTTCAGTAAGCCTTTAATATGCTGTAAAAAAAAGATAAAAAAATGTTCTACGATAAAATTCTGCCGACTGAACTGCCAGTCTAATTTCTTTTTACGAAGTACGAAAAAATATATATTGACGAAATGTATGGTTAATAGCGTAATTATATCGTGAGGTGAATGCTTACATTTATATTCATTTTTTACATCAATTACTCGGTGTTACAAGTGGCCCTCTGAGGGCAGCTATAACTCCCATGTGGCCCTCGGTGAAAACCAGTTTGACACCCGTAGTATAAATGCACATAAAAATTAACTGTATTATTTTGTATTAAGCAAAGTGTCCTGCACATTATTATTTTTGCATATTCAATAAATACATTTGAACTGATTAATTAAAACTAATCCAGACAATGAAAAAATAGTATTTGTTGCGTGTGCCTGTTTCCTAAAATCTGTGTTTATCATCAAAGGGACAAGCGGTAGAAAATGGATGGATGGATGAATGTAGTATTTACATATTTCAGATTTTTTTTACATATGTATCTATATATATATAAGTATGTGTATATATATATATGTATGTATATATATATATATATATATATATATATATATATATAATCAAAATTCTTCATAAAAAATAAAAATAAAGCTAGTTAACAGTCACATGGTCCACAGGATGTTGCATCATTATGATCATCTGCAGGCCAAAAGTTATTCAATTCTCTAGGGGGGGGGAGGGGGGGGTCATGACCCCAGCACAGTCCTGGTACCTAAATTATCCTTTTGATGTTATTTGTTATTTTAAGAACAAGAAAATGTTGAATGCCATAGTGTCAACATTCTAATAGCATAACAACTCTGAAAAAGTTGCCACCTGTTACTCAAATTAGTTAGCAGATTGGACTTGAAACTTTATACTTAAATAAAACAAAGTTGCCAGTGATGGGCCAATACAATCAATCAATCAATCAATGTTTATTTATATAGCCCCAAATCACAAACGTCTCAAAGGACTGCACAAATCATTATGACTACAACATCCTCGGAAGAACCCACAAAAGGGCAAGGAAAACTCACACCCAGTGGGCAGGGAGAATTCACACCCAGTGGGACGCCAGTGACAATGCTGACTATGAGAAACCTTGGAGAGGACCTCAGATGTGGGCAACCCCTCCCCTCTAGTGGACCGAAAGCAATGGATGTCGAGCGGGTCCAACATGATGCTGTGAAAGTTCAATCCATAGTGGCTCCAACACAGCCGCGAGAGTTCAGTTCAAGCGGATCCAAGACAGCAGCGAGAGTCCCGTCCACAGGAGACCATCTCAAGCGGAGGCGGATCAGCAGCGTAGAGATGTCCCCAACCGACACAGGCGAGCGGTCCATCCTGGGTCCCGACGAGCGGTCCATCCTGGGTCTCGACTCTGGACAGCCAGTACTTCATCCATGGTCATCGGACCGGACCCCCTCCACAAGGGAGGGGGGGACATAGGTGAAAGAAAAGAAGCGGCAGATCAACTGGTCTAAAAAGGAGGTCTATTTAATGGCTAGAGTATACAGATGAGTTTTAAGGTGAGACTTAAATGCTTCTACTGAGGTATCATCTCGAACTATTACCGGGAGGGCATTCCAGAGTACTGGAGCCCGAACGGAAAACGCTCTATAGCCCGCAGACTTTTTTGGGTCTCTAGGAATCACTAATAAGCCGGAGTCTTTTGAACGCAGATTTCTTGCCGGGACATATGGTACAATACAATCGGCAAGATAGGCTGGAGCTAGACCGTGTAGGATTTTATACGTAAGTAGTAAAACCTTAAAGTCACATCTTAAGTGCACAGGAAGCCAGTGCAGGTGAGCCAGTATAGGCGTAATATGATCAAACTTTCTTGTTCTTGTCAAAAGTCTAGCAGCCGCATTTTGTACCAACTGTAATCTTTTAATGCTAGACATGGGGAGACCCGAAAATAATACGTTACAGTGATCGAGACGAGACATAACAAACGGTTGGATTATGATCTCGGCGTCTTTAGTGGACAAAATGGAGCAAATTTTAGCGATATTACGGAGATGAAAGAAGGCCGTTTTAGTAACGCTTTTAATGTGTGACTCAAAGGAGAGAGTTGGGTCGAAGATAATACCCAGATTTTTTACCGAGTTACCTTGTTTTATTATTTGGTTGTCAAATGTTAAAGTTGTATTATTAAATAGAGGTCGGTGTCTAGCAGGACCGATAATCAGCATTTCCGTTTTTTTGGCGTTAAGTTGCAAAAAGTTAGCGGACATCCATTGTTTAATTTCATTAAGACACGCTTCCAACTGACTACAGTCCGGCGTGTTGGTCAGCTTTAGGGGCATGTAGAGTTGGGTGTCATCAGCATAACAGTGAAAGCTAACACCGTATTTGCGTATGATGTCACCTAGCGGCAGCATGTAGATGCTGAAGAGTGCAGGGCCAAGGACCGAACCCTGGGGAACTCCACACGTTACCTTAACGTAGTCCGAGGTCACATTGTTATGGGAGACACACTGCATCCTATCAGTAAGATAAGAGTTAAACCAAGACAGGGCTGAGTCTGACATACCAATTCGTGTTTTGATACGCTCTAATAAAATATTATGATCGACGGTATCGAAAACAGCGCTAAGATCGAGGAGCAGCAACATAGATGACGCATCAGAGTCCATCGTTAGCAATAGATCATTAGTCAATTTTGCGAGGGCTGTCTCAGTCGAGTGATTTGCCTTGAAACCGGATTGAAAGGTTTCACATAGATTGTTAAACGCTAAGTGTTCATTTAGCTGCTCTGCAACAATTTTTTCGAGGATTTTCGAAATAAAGGGAAGGTGAGACACCGGTCGGTAGTTTACCATGAGGTCAGGATCGAGGTTAGGTCTTTTCAGGAGAGGATGAATAACCGCTTTTTTGAATGCTAGGGGAACAGTGCCCGAGGAAAGTGATAAGTTTATAATATTTAGCACTGATGGACCTAATAATACAAAAAGCTCCTTGATAAGTTTCCCAGGAAGTGGTTCAAGTAAACATGTTGTTTGTTTTATTCCATTTACACGTTGTAACAATTCTTCTAATGTTATTTCATCAAAACGAGAGAAACTATTTTGGATATTTGCAGTATCCGCCGTATATACAGTCGTATCTGTGTTACTATAACCCAGTTGTAGCTGGGACGCATTGTCTTTAATCTCCTTTCAATAAGTTCAATTTTCGTACTAAAGAACTTCATAAAGTCATCTGCCGAATGGGTGGAGCTACTGGAAGGAGTCCCTTGTTGGGTTAGCGATGCTACTGTACTAAACAAAAAATTTGGATCGTTTTTATTAATGCGGATGAGATTTGAGTAATAATTAGTTTTAGCTAAGGTAAGCATGTGTTTATAAGTTATTAAACTATCACTCCATGCTTGATGGTGCACCTCAAGTTTAGTCGTGCCCCATTTGCGTTCCAGCTTTCTACATAATAATTTCTGAGCTCTAGTTTCTTCAGTAAACCGTGGCGTACGCCTTTTTGGAGCCTTTTTTAACTTCAGCGGTGCTAGACTATCAATGGTTTCGCGCAGGGCGTCGTTAAAGATGTTAGTGGGGTTATCAATAGAGCCCACATACTTTGGGAACGGTGCCATTACCGAGGGCAGTAGGTCAGCAAGAGTCGTCGTTGTGGCAGCATTAATGTTGCGGCTGCTATAGCAGTTATTATTATTATTAGCTTGCCGAACATGAGTCTGAACTTCGAATTTTATAAGGTAATGATCGGACATTACTTTAGTATACGGGAGTATCATAACTTTGGAAACGGTGATACCTCTGACAAGCACTAGGTCTATCGTATTACCGCTGCGATCCGTCGGTTCATTTATTCTTTGTGTAATACCACAGCTATCAATTATAGTCTGGAGCGCCAGGCACGGTGGGTCCGATGGGGTATTCATATGGATATTAAAGTCCCCCATTATAATTATATTATCGGCGTGCGTCACTAGATCAGCAACAAACTCTGAGAATTCACTAATACACATTTTGAGCAGTTCAATGTCTGTGTTAAAAAACAGAAAAACCTTATGTCATGATCCATCGTGACTGTTTTGGACTTTTGTGTTATTGTCATGCTCTCTTATTTTGGTTTCCCTTACTGTTTTTTTTTTTTGGTCTCCTCAAGCGATGCGTCGTGAAAGACGACGGCGGTTGTAGTGATTTTAAAAAATGCAGACAAGCAATGTGGCAGCGTACAGCAAAAAGGGGATTTACTGATTAAACAAACAAAACAAAAATCCAAATGAAAGAGGAGGCGTACAATCTTTCGTCAGAGTGTGGTGGGAGACTGTAGAAGAGTACAGCGCAGACGTTTCTCCTCAATTGAGCCAAATTCAATTTTGTCTCTGTTTAATTTCTTGCTTCTTTGTCTGTTTAAGAAATGTCATCGGTGTTTGTACCTGCCAATTTCCTTTACACAACATATTATAAATACACCTTGAACACAACATGAACACTATTCAAATATATACACAGTAAAGACATAGACAAACAGTTGAGAAATATCCCTGTACACGTGTTGGTTAAACATTTGTACCTATAATATACTATAGACAAATACATATACTTCCATTTTTATTTATATGCCACACTTAGTTTTGTAAAAAACATTGATCATAGTATTAACTACTGGTGTTGATTCAAGAGCGATATATTTTTCTAAGACATTTTGCATGTGTGTAAAACAAAATTTGACAGCAAACATGACGTGGTAGAGTAATTCAATAGACCCCACCATCGAGTAATGCTATACCTTGCTTTTTTTCGAGGAAGCAAACAAATTCTATTGACCGCCAGCAAAAACAATGCATAACTGAAGCACATACAAAAGAACATAAAAAAAAACCAGAGACGAACGAGTGATACTTTATGATAAACCCTTCTGATTGGCAATCAAGGACAAGTGAGGCAACCGGCGCTCTGACAAAAGATTGAAGTTGCAGACCAAACGCAAAACACAGGAAGTATACCCAGGAAAATAAGAGTGTAAAAACGAACAGAAACCAAAACACAAAACAAATCCTAGTGTCACGACATTACTCTTTGCTGAGAAAAAAATATGGTTGGTTGCAAATTGTTTATCAAGTATCAGTACCTTAGTTTCTGGTGTGTGAGACTTTTTCATTACCGTAAGATTTTATTCATTTTTGCATAAACTGGGTTGGATTATTGACTTGTTGAGGTCATTTTTTGGAACACTGGGTGTGGTGAAATTTGTCCTCTGCATTTGACCCATCCCCTTGTTCATCCCCCTGGGAGGGGAGGGGAGCAGTGAGCAGCAGCGTGCGCCACGCTCGGGAACAATTTTGGTGAATTAACCCCCATTTCCCTTGATGCTGAGTGCCAAGCAAAGAGGCAATGGGTCCCATTTTTTGTAGTCTTTAGTAAGACTCGGCCGGGGTTTGATTGATTGATTGATTGATTGAAACTTTTATTAGTAGATTGCACAGTTTATCCCGTACAATTGACCACTAAATGGTAATGAATGAAATGAACGAAATAAGTTTATTTCGGTCATATAATCAATCAAATCAATCAACCATTCTGTGTGATCAGTTTTACAGTACATGTTATGTGTATACAATAATGCACATTTACACACGAAAGAAAAGAAAAAGAATGACCAAAAAAGGAATAGGCTGAAGCCAAAGCTTATATTTGCCTATCTTATACCTTCACAGAAGATTAGAAAAAAAAAATCAAAAATCAATGGGATGAAAGTAATTGTTACTATATTTTATAATTTTCAATTATTTCACCTTTCAATGTTTTCTTAAACCTTACCAAAGAAGTGCATGTCTTCAGCTCATCACTGAGCTTGTTCCACCATTTAACTCCTAAAACTGTAATACATTTGTATTTTATATTTGTTCTCGCTTTACTTATTTCAAAAAATTGATATCCCCCGTAAATTATAGTTTTCTCCTCTTAAATGAAAAAGCCTGAGAATACAAGCTGGAAGGCTGTTGTTCTCTACTCGAAACATAATTTCTATTGTTTTTAAAAACACAATGTCTGAACATTTTAATCCATTTGAACTCGTAAATAATGGATTGGTATGGCTTTGTGTATTATTTTAATGACCCTTTTTTGAAGTTTTATTATTGGGTCGATGTTTGTTTTATAAACATTTCCCCAAATTTCAACACAATACGTTGAAAATGGAAAAATAAAAGAATAATACAACATATGCAGGCATGTCTTATTCAGCATGTGTCTTACTTTATAAAGAATAGCAATAGATTTGGATATTTTTCCCTTTATATATTCAATATTCGGTTTCCGACACAGTTTGAAACCGCAATACGTTTTTCAACTTGTTTAAGTTGGGGTCCACGTCAATCAATTCATGGTGAACTCACAACCTCCCAGTCTCAGGGCGGACACTCCAAGCACAAGGCCACTGAGCTGGTAAACTTGCCCATTATATATTTTTTTCTAAAATCTAATATTATTGCAGTCCTAACTCAACACTGTCAAGTAATGGAGAAAATAATCAGATCTCATTATGTGTAATCACATAATTGGATTCCCAAATTACCATCCGTCTAAATATTATGTTTTAGTAAAGTAAATAATGGATTTCATATGCACTTGTTATGTTGGCTTGATATTATCAGTACCGCTGTGTAGGTAGACAAAATAACCAGCACAAAACACATATTTTCAAAATCCACTGACCTTACAGCCATGCATCTTTTTAATTCATCAAAAACACAACAAAGTGTGAAAGTCGAGTTGTTTGTTCTCATATTAAGAGGAAATGTGTGATTGATTCTAGCAAACAAAATGCCCTTCAGCTCTGCCATTACAGCGAGTGCGTGCAAAGGCAACAACCGGCCGTGCAATCTTAACCACATACACCGTCTTCCTAATAATGCCTTGTAATGAGGTTTGCTGCCGTCAGCACCCTCTCAGATAGAACACAACGGAATTGGTTTTGACACCGAGAGGTACTTGAGGGTGGGGGGGAAAAGACAAAGACTTTTGAAAGATGATGCATTCCTGCAGGGTGATATAACCAGGTGTGTTTGTTCATAACTGTAAATGCACAGCCATCCACGCGTGTGTGTATGCCCGTGCAGGCATGCATGCGTCAGAATAGAGTAGAGCGTTTCGTTCCACAAGGTCTGACGAAAACAAAATCGTACGAAATTGGAAGCAGTTTTTGCCATCAGGAATAATGTAAATCCAATGAATCTGTTCAGACACCCACAAATATTAACCAAAACATTTTTTATCAAAGATTAATTCTGGTTTCACCCATCAAAAGTACATATAAATGAGAAATAAAATCGATCAATCAATCAATTTTTATTTTTATAGTCCGACAGAGAGGCAAGGCATGCCGGAGATGGCGGCGAGGAGGCGGGGATGGCGAGCAAGCGGCAAGGCGGAGCGTGCCGGGAGCATGTGACTTTCATTGCCACATGCCAAAAAAGACAAACGCCAGGCGTCAGCCGATGACGGCTTGTCAAGGAAGGAGAGTGACATTAAAGTTGGGGAAATCACTCAAGCAGGCGAGGTTTGACTCTTAGTCAAATGTTCCTTCGGATGACAAACAAGACTAGATAAGATGTTGCATTTATTTTCAATGATGGACCGTCTCTGGGTATTTGAAGACATGTCCTGGGCATGGCGTTAAAGTGCATCTGGCAGTGGAGGCTCCTCTATGAGCACTAGGACCCCTTTACTACTGTTACCCAAGGTGGCCCTTGGCAAAGACCTAGTACTTGACTGCCCCCTAGCCAGGGATGCGGTGAACACCTCAACGGTGGAACAGGCGGAAGACAGTAGATGTAAGAACCACCACAAAGGCTGCGATGGCGGAAGAAGGCACCCCCACATCCATGTGGGTCCAGTTATGGGGAAATAACAACCCAAGACCTCAATGGTGGAACAGGTGCAGGATGACTGCCAACCCTATGAATTGCCACAACGGCTGGGATGGTGGATGAAGGCTTCAGCAGAAATGGGTCCCCAGTCGTCTTGAAGTCCATGCCATGGGAGCGACGCCACAATCGAGATCAGGTGCGTGGATCGCGCACCTGTATAGGATTAATGAATCCTCTCGCACTGTTTAAAAGGGCCGCAGCCGTGAACGTTGGGGAAAGACGTGGAGAAACAACGACGGAACGAGACGAAGCGCATGCAACCCGGAAGAGAGAGAGAGCGAGAGGGAGACGACGCGGGCGACTGAAAAGAAACCCGAAAAATACTTTTCTTATTGGAAAATAAAGAAAGTCAACAATGCTCAAAGCCATGTCCTTCCTTGGTGGTCCCTGGAACCCGCACGACAGAGAGAGTCGTTCACAAGCCTTAAATCATAAGTGTCTCAAGGGGCTGCACAAGCCACAACGACATCCTCGGTTCAGATCCCACATCCCAAATGAACATTTAACATTACTTTTATCTTTATTGAATACTTTTTGGTTAAGATGGCGACGCGGGGGTTGCTGGAGCCTATCTGGCGACTTGTCCAGTCTTTTTATCGATTTACGAAATATACTATATCTCTCAAACCCTCTTATACACCACAAAATAAATCACGAAGATAGGGTATTTGGTATAACAACTAAGGCTATGTCTACACTAAGCCGGATAAAACATTAAACCAGGGTTCCCCAAACTACGGCCCACAGGCCGGATGCGACCCGCCAGCGTCCAAAATTCGGCCCGCGGGAAGTCCCAAGTTAAAAAAAAAAAAATCAAATTGTAATTATTATTTTTCAAAAATGTCTTTTCTAATCCATTTACCACCACCTTGTTACTCTCGGTGTTTCCTAGCCGCTCAGGTATATCATATTGTCTAAAAATGCATTTTCTAATCGATAACGTAACATCCTTGCGCTCACGCCGCAGTGTCGGGCGACACTGCAAGTACGCACTCTTTCGGTCAATTAGTGCGCGAGGAATATATATGTATATATATATATATATATATATACACACATATATATATATACATACATATATATATATATATATATATATATATGTATATACACATATATATACATACATATATATGTACGTGTATGTGTGGGAAAAATCACAAGACTACTTCATCTCTACAGAGCTGTTTCATGAGAGGTTCCCTCAATCTCCTGACGATTGAGGGAACCCCTCATGAAACAGTTCTGTAGAGATGAAGTAGTCTTGTGATTTTTTCCCACACATACATATACCACGGTATCGAGCACTTTTCTATGGATAATCTAATTAAGACATATATATGTATATATATATATATATATATATATATATATATATATATATATATATATATATATATATATATATATATATATAAAATCATATTATGATTCGATTTTTGAGTCTTTTGTGTTTTCTGTTGGTTTTGTACTCCTTCCGTTCCTGTTTGTGCACCTCTCAGTTGGTTACCATAGTAACTTATTATTTTCACCTGCCGCTTGTTCTGGACGCACACCTGTGTTTTGTAATCACTGACACTATTTAAGCCTGCATTCTCCCGTCAGTCAGTCTGGCTTCCTAGTTTGTTTTCTTACGACAGGTGACGACTTCTGTTTCCTGCTCGCTACCTGCTAGCTTCCACGCTAGGCTCTTTGTCTTCTAGCTCCCATGCTAGCTCTTTTAGTTTTTTGCCTTAAGTGCTATGCGCATGTTTTTCTTCGTCAAAGTCAGATTTTTTTTTAATTAAATCATTTATACCTACCTTCACGATGTGTCCGAGGCTCGTCTGTATTCCTGGGAGTACGAAACCCGCATCCACGATGCGACCCGGTCGTTGCTGCCAGCAATAACCACTACTTTGCTACACAGTGTTTGGCTGTGTGTGAGTATGCAAAACATTTTTGCCAAAAACCGGTTCATATGTAAAGTGGGGCGTACAAAAACCGAGGAACCACTCTATGCGTGAAAATTAGATAAAGTTGTAAGCTTTGATAATTAAGAAGGATGTCAGTATTGTGTCAAAGCTATGCTAAATATAATAAAGTTATTGTGATTCTGTGCGTAGACTAGTTTCCCACCACATTTTTTTATGTTCTCTTTATTAATAAAGTAGTTCTTGCGTGTAACCCATTACACAAGAAATTGTGCAAAAAAAAGAGAAAGACAACATAATAGACTGTGTAATGCAGTACTTACCAAAACGGAGGAGAAGGAGGTAAAGTAAAAGTAGAGGAGAAAAGAAAGAAAGAAATACACAGTGCAGACAGGCCAAACAGCAGATATAACATTATTTATGGGCTGGGAGTAAAGTAACATACTGCAGCCACTTCATCACAGATTGGAACTGTCCCCGTGAAAAAAGGACTGAACGCACTCTTCAAATCATACTTTGAAAGTGATGACAACAAAAACATGCACAGTAAGACAAGTCGCAAAGCCAATCATCAATATTTCAGCAGGGCTCAAAAGGTGTGCAGATGTTATTAGCAGATTATGACAAATACAATGATTTTGTTATGTTGGTGAAAAGACAGATGGGTAATCGTAACTACTAATAAGTCAGACTAAGCATCAAAGTTTGTCCCACGTCCTTTGACTGAAATCCAAAATATTGTTAGAATTAAGTGCTTATTTTGAAAGTCTTTGCTTAATATTGAAAACAATGTACAGTTATTAATTGATAATGTAGTACGCAGTTGTTTGAATAAACAAGCTTGTTTACCTTTTCAGATGACAATGCTAAACTCTTTTTTTGGAACAATGCGACCTCAGTTTGTTGTTTTTTTTTTTAAATGTCAAATATTCTCCAGAAAGCAAAATAAATTCCCATTCAGCCAGCAGTTGCAACTTGATGCTTAGGTCCACCTGAGTTACCATACAGGATGTTGTTTGTGTAGTTTGCTCATTTTCCTCGACTGGTGCACTGGTTTATTTAATTCTTTTTTACATATGTAGCATAATCTACAAAGATACAAAAAATTGCTATTGCGACATCTAGTGGACACATTTAGAACAGCAGTTTCTTTCATTCCAAAATTTCGGCTCGTTTTTATACTTAGCAAACTCATCCCGCGGGCTGGATAAAACCTGTTTTCAGGCCTGATCCGGCCCGTGTGCCGTATGTTTGACACCCCTGGCTTAGATATTCTTACTTTCTTTTTCTTAGATTTGTTTGTACACAATACAGATGCCAACACACTGATCACATGCACACTATACACAGTACCATGCAAAAGTATTGTAACGTTGTAATAGAATAACGTAACACAGACTGTTTTAACACGGAATGTCGTGATATAAACCACCTTATCATGGAACGTAGCAACATGGAACATCGTAACGCGCAATGTCGCAATGCAGAATCTCCTAACACGGAATGTCGTAACACGGAATGTCCTAACACAACACTTCATAACACAAAATTACTCATCATTGAATGTCGCAACCTGGAAATTCGTAACATGTAACGTTGCAACAAAGAATGTTGTAACACAGAACGTTGTAACAAAATATTGTAACACAGAATGTTGTAACACGGAATGTTGTAACACGAGATGTCGTATCACCAGAAGTCGTAACACAGATTGCCGTAACACAGAATGAAGTAACACAAAATGACTTATCATGGAACGTCACAACATGGAACATCGTAACGAGCAACTTCGTAACGCAGAATGTCGTAACACAGAATGTTGTCACACGAAATATCGTAACAAAAAACTTCATAGCACGAAATGACTTATGGAATGTCATAACCTGGAATTTTGTAACACGTACCGTTGTGACACAGAATGACGTAACAAAGAATGTTGTAACAAAGAATGTCGTAACACAAAGCGTTTTAACACGAGATGTCGTAACACCATAGGTCGTAACACAGGTTATCGTAACACAGAATGAAGTAACACGAAATGACTTATCATAGAATGTCGTAACCTCAAAGTTCGTAACAAAGAACGTCATAGGACAGAACGTCGTATTAGAATATCGTAACACAGAATGTAACATGGAATGTCGTAATACAAACCATCTTATCATGGGACGTCGTAACGCAGAATGTCGTAACACAGAATGTTGTAACACGGAACGTCATAACGCAAAACTTCATAATTCGAAATGACTTACGAAATTAATGTCGCAACCTGGAAATTCGCAAGACGTAACGTCGTAACAAAGAACGTTGTAACACAAACTGTTGTAAAATAATACCGTATCACAGAATGTTGTAACATGGAACGTTGTAACACAAGATGTCGTAACACAGCATGTTGTAATACGGAGTGTTGTAACATGGCATATCTTAACACTGAATGTTGTAACACAAGATGTCGTAACACAGAATGAAGTAACACAGAATATTGTAATACGGAGTGTTGTAACATGGCATATCTTAACACTGAATGTTGTAACACAAGATGTCGTAACACAGAATGTTGTAATACGGAATGTTGTAACATGGCATGTCGTAACACCAAACGTCATTACGCGGAATGTCGTAACATGGAATGTCAAAACACGGAATGTCGTAATACGGAATGTAGTAACCCTGAAAATGGTCAAATGAAGACCACCTGTATTGTATATCCATCGAACGCATCCTCCCTGCTGCCACAGTCATGCTGGTATAAAACATTAAAGGGCAAAGTCAGACCATCTATATTTCATATGGCATTTTGCAAACATTGGATGAATAAATCATACCACGAAAGTGGACATAAGCTCTGCATCAGCATATCCCCGTGTCCTGGCCTATTTTTTTGCTTTTCTCAATGGCGAGCGTGTCCGCGTGCGTTTGCGGGTCTGAGCGGCGTCCGTACGTGGGAGCGAGTTCTCACATTGTGCGTGTCTCATTGTGCCCGTGCGCAGCTGCGGGCACGTGCGTACTCTCGAAGGATTAATGAAAGCTCGTCCGTGCCCCCCCGCGCGAAAAAAGAGCAACACTGGTATATTCGCCAGTTCGCCATCACCTCTGTCCTCCACCATTATCACCTCCATAAAGCCTCTCTTATATAATATGTCTGACCATTAATGGAAAATAACAGTCCTCTCCAACAAAGAACAGACATATAATTACCAATGTGAAAGGCATCGCTGCTCCTTATTCTTCCCCAGCGAGAGGTAGAAAGAACACCAGAGTGACAGAAAAGCAAGACCAGATTTGAGGGAATTGATAAGCATTTAATGAAGGAGGATGTTTGAACCAATTGAAGGGAGGCAGGTCAATAGGAGTACGGAGGAGTATCACGCATCCTCTTTTTGACCTTTGTGATTTGGTTCTTTGGGCTTGTGTGTGTGGGGGTGCAGGGTGAGTCACCACTGCAGTACCTATAAGTGGATATGGAGGTTTTTGATGACATAGTATAAGCCTAAAGCGGGGGTTAGAAGCCCTAGTGTAGGCGGTTTAGCTCGGTTGGTTGAGTGGCCGTGCCAGCAACTTGAGGGTTCCAGGTTCGATCCCCGCTTCCGCCATCCTAGTCACTGCCATTGTGTCCTTGGGCAAGACACTTTATCCACCTGCTCCCAGTGGCACCCACACTGGTTTAAATGTAACTTAGATATTAGGTTTCACTATGTAAAGCGCTTTGAGTCACTAGAGAAAAAGCGCTATATAAATATAATTTATTTCACTTCACTAGTGGCTCCTTGGGGATTTTTTAAAAATTAATTGAAAATTGAAAAAGGTTGGAGGGAAAATATATTTTTAGTTTTAGTATATTTTTGTTTGAGGACAAACATGACACAAAAAATTGTTAGAAAGCCCATTGTTTAATATGTTTGTGTGTATGCTTCACTGATGAGAGTATTTGGTGAACATCGTTTTGTCCTACTAATTTTGGCGGTTCTTGAACTCACCATAGTGTGGACTGTGACGCCACAGTTTACATGTGAAATCTTCCTCTCCTTCGTCTCATTTTGTCCACCAAACGTTTTATACTGTACGTGAACGCACAAAGGTGCACTTTGTTGATGTTATTGATTTGATGGAGTGCTAACCAGTAGAGATGCGCCGAAAGGCAATTATATCATCCGCAACCGCATCACCAAAGTCGTCATCCACTCGCCGTCCACCCGAACCAACATTTTATCAGAACCGCAACCGCCCACCAACCGCCCGTTGAAATATATCAGAGGTCGGCCACATTTACCACTCAAAGAGCTATTTAAACCCGTTTCAAAGAGTAAAGAAGACAATGGGAGCCGCTAACGTTCTCGCGAATATCCACAGCTGCTACAGAACGACGAATAATCCACAGATGTCTTCGGTAAGATATATATCACAATTTCCCCATCCAAAAACATGCTGGTTGACATAGAGAAAACATGTTCGCTTGACCGCTCTGTTTCACAACAAACAAAGAAACACCCGCTGCTTCTCGGTGCTAAAGACAGCTGCAATCCACCGCTTTCCACCAACAGCATTCTTCTTTAAAGTCTCCATTATTAAATGAACAAATTGCAAAAGGTTCAGCAACACAGATGTCCAGAATACTGTGTAATTATGCGATTAAAGCAGACGACTTTTAGCTGTGTGTGTGTGCAATGCTCATATTTCCTAAAAACCCGTGACGTCACGCGTACACGTCATCACACCGCGACGTTTTCAACAGGACACTTCGAGGGAAATTTAAAATTGCAATTTAGTAAACTAAAAAGGCCGTATTGGCATGTGTTGCAATGTTAATATTTCATCATTGATATATAAACTATCAGACTGCATGGTGGGTAGTAGTGGGTTTCAGTAGGCCTTTAAGGGAGTGACCCTCGACCAAATTTTTATCCCAATTTGGTCAACAGTTTGGACACCCCTGGTCTCTGGCTTTGTATTTGGATCTCAGTAAATCAGACCATAGGTCAGGTTGGGTGCCCTAACACTGCTCCCATGAAGTGGATAAACCCAAACTGAGGGGGTCTTGCACAGGGTGCCATGGAAGCTAAAAAACGCCACTAGACGTGACTGAGAGGATACGAGCCTTCTGGTCATCGATGGCTGTGAGATGATCGCCATGACAGATAACAGCTGAAACAGGACTCCCCCAACAACAACAACAACAAAACCCAAAATATGCAGAACATGTCGAGGGCACTCATGAATCGTGTGTGTGTGTGTTTGTGTGTGTGTGTGTGTGTGACATTTTCTGTCAGAGTGCTTTACAGAGCATATATGCGTGAGTAAACATGCCAATGGCAAAGGCATTGCCAGTCAAACACTGCTGTTCATATCCAGCAGAGATGGACTGACAACACATTTGACTCACACAGTGGGGGGCAGGTGTGTTTCCACATGTGTACGTGAAAGCGCACGTGCAGGCATTTATCCAATATGTACCCTCTACGCCAGCGTTTGTTCACCGTCATGTACTGTATGTCCCGATGCTTATTATGCAGTCTGCATGGATGCATTCTGACTCATCTGTGTGTTACAAATCCCCTCCTGAACACATCTAACCTTCGTGGTTCGACTCCTGGGTGAGGTCATGTGTTGACCCCCCCACCACCCTCCCCCGCGTACGTGGGCGGAGGGGTGGCGGGTGATCGTTACAGTGCACGAGTCGCACATTTGCAACTACTACTGTTCATTTCCTGTGAAATCCTCTGTCGCTCCCCATTAAGCATGAAGACAGAGGAGTCATTTCAATGGTATATTACTTTAAAGGCCTACTGAAACCCACTACTACCCACCACGCAGTCTGATAGTTTATATATCAATGATGAAATATTAACATTGCAACACATGCCAATACGGCCTTTTTAGTTTACTAAATTGCAAATTTAAATTTCCCGGGGAGTTTATTGTTGAAAACGTCGCAGAATGATGGACTGTAAGGAAAATATTAGCGGTGCACCACTCGCCGCTAAAAGTTGTCTGCTTTAATCGCATAATTACACAGTATTTTGGACATCTGTGTTGCTGAATCTTTTGCAATTTGTTCAATTAATAATGGAGAAGTCAAAGTAGAAAGATGGATTTGGGAAGCTTTAGCCTTTAGCCACACAAACACACGGTGATTCATTGTTTAAAATTCCCGGAGGTGAAGCTTTACTATGGATCAGAGCAGTCAAGCGAACATGGATCCCGACCACATGTCAACCGGCAGGTTTCGGTGAGAAAATTGTGGTAAAAAGTCGCTTCTTACCGGAGATCAGCTGAGCTTGCGCCGTCCATAAAGCTGCCGTCGACTTCCCTCAGACACTGGCCTCAAGACACCCGTGGACACACCCTTCCGACTATCAGGTACTATTAAACTCACTAAAACACTAGCAACACAATAGAAAGATAAGCGATTTCCCAGAATTATCCTAGTAAATGTGTCTAAAAACATCTGAATCTGTCCCAATGCAATCGCCTTTTTTTCCCCTAGTCCTTCGCTATCAATATCCCCAAACACGAATCTTTCATCCTCGCTTAATTTAATGGGGAAATTGTCGATTTCTCGGTCCGAATAGCTCTTGCTGCTGGAGGCTCCCATTATAAACAATGTGAGGATGTGAGGAGCCCCCACACTTGTGACGTCATCGTCTGTAACTTCCGGTTAAGGCAAGGCTTTTCTCTTAACACCGACAGTTGCGAACTTTATCGTCGATGTTCTCTACTAAATCCTTTCAGCGGGAATATGGCAATTTTTCCCGAAATGATCAAGTATGACACATAGAATGGAGCTGCTGTCCCCGTTTAAACAAGAAAATGTCATTTCAGTAGGCCTTTAACAGTACTATCGCATGTCGTTGACGTCAGCAAAATATCGTCATTTCCCTCTTTTGAAACCTCTGTCCTTTCATTTCTTCATGACTTATTTCAGGGGTGTCCAAAGTGCAGCCCGAAGATAGGTTGCTTGGCAACGCTAAATTGGCTCTAGTGTGTGAATGTGAGTGTGAATGTTGTCTGTCTATCTGTGTTGGCCCTGCGATGAGGTGGTGACTTGTCCAGGGTGTATTCCGCCTCCCGCCCAAATGCAGCTGAGATAGGCTCCAGCATCCCCCGCGACCCCAAAAAGGGACAAGCGATAGAAAAAGGATGGATGGATTACATTGTCACTATCGCATTTCGTTGACGTCAGCAAAATATCGTCACTTCCTTCTTATTGACCCTTTGTCTTTTCATTTCTTCATGACTTATTTCAGGGGTGTCCAAAGTGCGGCCAACAGGTAATTTTTCAACAGCCCCGCGGCACATTTTAAAACTACGATAAAAAAAAATGTAAAACATAAAAAGTGGTATAAAAGAGCGGACCGGTGAGATGTAACAAGACAATGTTGCAATGTTGACTCTAATAACAAAGCTGCCATGCAGGCTGTGTATTTCTTTAGAATATAAAATGTAATCAAAATCAATGTCATTATGAATCATTGACCTATTCAAGGCTCCAATTACGTCACATTAAATATTCCACTTTGAGATATTTTTGGAGGAAAATGTTGCATATTTTGTGCTTGCCATATAAAATACTAAGCCGAAACGAACACACAAAAAAACATAAACAACAATTGTTGTTAATTTTTAAGTGTCATTGCTCAAAAAATGATAATGAATGAATTAATAAAAAAAAAATTAAATAATGTAATTAATTAATTTAAATAATAAATTAATTCAATTCAATGTTATGAGTTATGCTATGATCTCCAATTATTATATAATCTCAAATATTCCACTTTGAAATGTTGCATGTATACGGTACTTTTTTTTCCATTTAAAAAAATGTGTTTTCTTTGACAAAATAGCATATAAAATAACCTTAAAAAAACCTGTCATTGCTCAAAAAATAATAGTGAATTAATTAATAAAAATAATTAAATAATGTAATTGATTAATTACAAGTATTATTAATTTAATAAATGTTGTTATGAGTTATGCTATGAGCTCTAATTATTATATAATCTCAAATATTCCTCTTTAAAATGTTATTGGGAGAAAATATTGCATATATTGTGTTTTCTTTGACAAATTATCATACAAAATAATCTCAAAAAACCCTGTGTCATTGCTCAAAAAATAATAATGAATTAATTAATTAAAAATAATTAAATAATTTAATTAATTAATTAAAATAATTAATTAAAATAATTAATTAAATTTAATGATATTATGAGTTATGCTATGAGCTCCAATTATTATATGATTTCAAATACTCCACTTTAAAATGTTATTGGGGGGAATTTATTTAATACTTCACTGAGCAGAACCCTTTTGGATCTCCAATAATTTTAGTGGGACTTTTTTTTTTAAGTGTCATTGCTCAAAAAATGGTAATGAATGAATTAATAAAAAATAATTAAATAATGTAATTAATTAATTAATTAAAATAATAAATTAATTAAATTCAATGTTATGAGTTATGCTATGATCTCCAATTATTATATAATCTCAAATATTCCACTTTGAAATGTTATTGGGGGAAATATTGCATGTATACGGTATTTTTTTTTTCCATTTAAAAAAACATGTTTTCTTTTACAAAATAGCATTCAACATAACCTTAAAAAAAACTGCCATTGCTCAAAAAATAATAGTCCATCCATCCATGTTCTACCGCTTATTCCCTTTCGGGGTCGCGGGGGGCGCTGGCGCCTATCTCAGCTACAATCGGGCGGAAGGCAGGGTACACCCTGGACAAGTCGCCACCTCATCGCAGGGCCAACACAGATAGACAGACAACATTCACACTCACATTCACACACTAGGGCCAATTTAGTAAATTAATTAATTAAAAATAATTAATTAATTAAATTCAATGTTGTTATGAGTTATGCTATGAGCTCCAATTATTATATAATCTCAAATATTCCTCTTTAAAATGTTATTGGGAGAAAATATTGCATATGTTGTGTTTTTTTTCCATTTAAAAAAAAAAGTGTTTTCTTTGACAAATTATCATACAAAATAATCTCAAAAAAACCTGTGTCATTGCTCAAAAAATAATAATGAATGAAATAATTAAAAATAATTAAATAATTTAATTAATTAATTAATTAAAATAATTAGTTAAATTCAATGTTGTTATGAGTTATGCTATGAGCTCCAATTATTATATAATCTCAAATACTTCCATTTAAAATGTTATTGGGGGAAAATACTGCATAATTTGTGTTTTTTCCACAAAAAAACAGGGTTTTCTTTGGCAAAAAAGAGCATACAACATAAATCTTTAAAAAAAAAATAGATAGACCTAATGCTGATATGGAGATTTAAATGTTTAATAATATTAATAATACTGAATATTGACACATTTTTTTTATATTTTGGGGTCCCCAGGATCAAGCCTGAGTGGAGCCCTAAATGTATATATTTTTTATACATACATTGCATTGGTTTTAAAATAAAAACTTTGATATTTGATAATTGCTTGGATATTTCAGTGTGCGGCCCTCAGTGGAAAAATGTTTGGACACCCCTGACTTATTTGGATGAGGAATATAAAAAATTAAAAGATAATTTCTTGAATAATGTATCAGTGAGTGGCATATGTTAAATATGTGTTGAAAGCATACATTAGATTTGTTTTGTGTACAAATCAGCTGCAGGCATTCACCCTTAGGGGGGACACCGTAGCCTAGTGAGATTTGGCGTATGCTGATGGTTGCATTATTTAGATTGCATAGAGATTCTTGTTTTCTTTTGTAGCGTCTGTTTTTTTCTTTTTTTTTTCTTTTTATCCAAGCTGTAAAGTGAGTTTCGAAGTGAGCACGCTTAACCTCAGCGCGTGGCGTAAATTGTGTATGAAATGTTGAAATATTTACAATACTGCAACAACTTTTACCGTTCCAAATCCCGGATGGATTTTTGGAGAATAAGTCGTGTGACGCTTGATTAAGATGTTGTGTCTGTTTCCTGCTTATGTTCATTTAAATCAGTGGTTCTCCAACTATTACCACCTCAGAAAACATTTGACTCCACTAGTAACACCTAAAATGACCAACAATAAAAGCAGAGGTGGGTAGTAACGTGCTGCATTTACTCCGTTACATTTACTTGAGTAACTTTTGAGATAAATTGTACTTCTACAAGTAGTTTTAATGCAACATACTTTTACTTTTACTTGAGTATATTTATAGAGAAGAAACGCTACTTTTACTCCGTTCCATTTATCTACATTCAGCTCGCTACTCGCTACTTTTTTTTTTTTTATCGATCCATTAATGTTTGTTTTGGTTAATGACAGAGCTTCAAAGTAGGATCTACGCATGCCTGCGTTTCACCAATCACATGCAGTCACTGGTGACGTTGGACCAATCAAACAGAGCCAGGCGGTCACATGACCCGTCTTAAACAAGTTGAACAACTTATTGGGGTGTTACCGTTTAGTGGTCAATTGTACGGAATATGTACTGTACTGTGCAATCTAATAATAAAAGTTTCAATCAATCAATCAAAAGTGTAAAGGAAAAACGACACTTTTTATTTCAACCGTACTTCCCGTCAAAAGCCTAAAGACTGGTCACACAGTTCCTGTTTTCACAATAAACGTGCCGCTCCATCGCGCCTGCGCTAACAAAATAAGAGTCTTCGAAAGCCAGCGCAAACAAGCGAGCAAGGTACGGAGTTTGCCGCCAATGTATTTCTTGTAAAGTGTATAAAAACGAATATGGAAGCTGGAAAAATAAGATGCCAAAAACCAACGACTTTCATGTGGTATTAGAATATAGGAACTTTTTTTCTCCCCTATTTGAAAACGTGGACGTCATCAGCACTTTACTGTCTGATTCCAATCAATACAAGTCATCAGAATCAGGACTTATATTCTTGTCTTCATGAAAGATAGGAATCTATATGTTAAACATGCATGTATATTCATTAAAACACCTTTAACATTTCAACAAAAACGGCAAAATAAATAAATATAAATGATATACTGTATATATAAATGTATGCATATATATATATATATATATATATATATATATATACATACATACATATATATATATATATATATATATATATGTTATGTGTGTGTATGTATATGTATATATGAGGTAGATCACCTTGAATTGGTCATTTATTAAGTAATTAATAAACGTTGAAAAACTTATTGGGGTGTTAGCATTTAGTGGTCAATTGTACGGAATATGTACTGTACTGCAATCTACTAATACAAGTTTCAATCAATCAATCAATCAATCAATCAAATCAATGAATGCCTACTGAGCCTATGGTGCTGTTAAGTTATTGTGGCTCAATGTGCCATTTTTTATTGTATTTTAATGTACTATTATTTAATATATATTATTGTTTTAGTTGCTTAAGAGATATTCCTGCTATTTTTATGTTTTTGTGCATTATTTGTTGCCGTAATCAGGTTACTCATCAGTTACTCAGTACTTGAGTAGTTTTTTCACAACATACTTTTTACTTTTACTCAAAAAATATTTGGGTGACTACTCCTTACTTTTACTTGAGTAATAAATCTCTAAAGTAACAGTATTCTTACTTGAGTACAATTTCTGGCTACTCTACCCACCTCTGAATAAAAGACAGTAGCGTAGTAGGCCCAAGTATTCGTTAATAACACGGCAGCGGTTTTATTTAAGAATATTTGTGTACCTGATGTTTTTGGCCGCTGTTACATTACACAACGTGTAAGCAGTAACACTGTGATTGAATATTTAATTAAAGGTTTCTTTGGCGCACTACTCAGTGATCGCTGATTTGAATAATTAAAAGAGTCGTTTTTAAACAGAACTCACGCTGAGAGGGGGTTGTTAAATTTCAGAATAACCAAGGGGGTTCTCATTTTACAACGTTTCATGGCTACGAAGGCACTCCAATAACGTCATAATCCGACTGTTTTGGACTTTTGTGTTATTTTACCCGTGGTTGATTAATGTTTTTTTTTTTCCCCACATTTTGGTCCCTTTCCTTTTTTGGTCTGCCTTACAGTGACTCTACTACGGCTTCTTAAGCCGGTTTTCCTCAGCTGTTCCTGGTTGGAAATTGGGAGGCTCACCTGTATCTGATCGCCAATTAAGAAGGTTATACGGCAGAGAAGCCTTTCTTGTGACACTGTGCTGCCTTCTTTATCTTTATATACATATTCACATTTGGTGTTTTTTTTGTCTCATTTTTGCTAACCCCTAACCTCTTCTCACTACGGCACTTACCAAAGGCATGCGGTAAATTTAGGCCCGTGCTTAAAAATTTGAGTGTAATGTAAGGATACCATCATGAAAAGCACATTTAATTTAAAAAAAACGTTATTATGGTCTTACCTTTACTTATAAATGAAGTCCATGCGCAGCTCCTTCTGACCAAAAGCATCAATAACTTGTTTATAGAAGTCTTCCTTATCTTTCTTCAGTTTTAAAAGTCTCTCTGTCTTGATGGAGATCTTCCTTTATTACCTCCTGCTTCGATTGAAAGTCCAGTTTAGAAAACTGTTTTATTTTAGATATGTAATCCTCCATGTTAAAAGTGCAAGCGAGAGGAAAAAATAAACACACGCTGCAGTTCATGGTCGGTCGGTGTGTAGCCATAGCACGCTCTCGTCTGGGTTGCTCACGACTTACAGACCGCTGCTATAAGTTAGCTCGGCTCCTCACGTGTAATGCGGGCGACGACAGAATTATCCTCGGACAACTCCCCCTTTCGTTCTGATCCGTGGGTGATCTCTTTATCCCACCGCTGCCACCATGAAGTGTTTTTGTATAAATAATACACTGGGTATTTATGACTGGAACATGCTTTATTTCAGCCCGCTTGTTTACATAGCCAGCATAAGAGTAGTGGTGTTACATCCTAAAAGGTCCGTCTTGCATCCCCTGCGTCATATCCCTTCCCAGCACATATCACGACACTTGTTGTCACTTCTTCTGCAGCCGAGTAGTCGCAAGAAGGATCACTAGCGCCCTCTACCACCAGGAGGCGGGAGTTATTTAATGACTCATATTTCAATCAATCAATCAATGTTTACTTACATAGCCCTAAATCACTAGTGTCTCAAAGGGCTGCACAAACCACTACGACATCCTCGGTAGGCCCACATAAGGGCAAGGAAAACTCACACCCAGTGGGACATCGGTGACAATAATGACCTAGTGGGACGTCGGTGACAATAATGACTATGAGAACCTTGGAGAGGAGGAAAGCAATGGATGTCGAGCGGGTCTAACATGATACTGTGAAAGTTCAATCCATAATGGATCCAACACAGTCGCGAGAGTCCAGTCCAAAGCGGATCCAACACAGCAGCGAGATTCCCGTTCACAGCGGAGCCAGCAGGAAACCATCCCAAGCGGAGGCGGATCAGCAGCGCAGAGATGTCCCCAGCCGATACACAGGCAAGCAGTACATGGCCACCGGATCGGACCGGACCCCCTCCACAAGGGAGAGTGGGACATAGAAGAAAAAGAAAAGAAACGGCAGATCAACTGGTCTAAAAAGGGAGTCTATTTAAAGGCTAGAGTATACAAATGAGTTTTAAGGTGAGACTTAAATGCTTTTGACACACGTAGCTACGGTATATTAATAAAACATAGCTGCTTACAGTTTTTTTTAGCATATTCAATAGCTTGGACCTTAAATCCTACTGAATAGCTCTTAATTTTCTTCCCCTTTATGCGATTTCAAATTATTGAAATATGTCTCCTCCATTTTGAAAACGATAACAGGGGAAATGTCACTCGTGATGTGACGAGTTTGACCCGGCGGTGATACTAAGCATGCGCTAATTATTTTGTGAAGCGAGTTTGACCCGGCCGTAATTCAAGACAGGCGCATACTATATACCCGGCGGCAATTCAAGGAATTACGGTATACAAAAAGGGGGGTATATACACTATGTAAATTTTGAGTTCTCCTGGCAACCTCCAAACCTTCTCTTTGTGTTTTGCTTCTATAAGCAGTAGTTCATCTTCCGTATATTCAGCTTCAAAAACACAAGGTTGTGAATCCTCATTTGTCCATAAATAGTTGTCCTTGTTGTCTGTTACTAAGTCTGCCATGATTAGAACACAGTTCTTATGTTACCTAGCTCATGACATCACGATATACACTATATTGCCAAAAGTATTTGGCCGCCTGCCTTTACTCATATATGAACTTCAAGTGCCATCCCATGGAATTGTTTTGGTATCCTGGAGCATTCAAAGTTTTTTTAACTGGAACCAAAAGGCCAAACCCAACTCCCGAAAAACAACCCCACACCATAATTCCTCCTCCACCAAATTTCACACTCGGCACAATGCAGTCAAAAATGTAGCGTTCTCCTGGCAACCTCCAAACCCAGACTCATCCATCAGATTGACAGATGGAAAAGTGTGACTCATCAGTCCAAAGAAGGCATTTCCACTGCTCTAGAGTCCAGTGGCGACGTGCTTCTCACTGTCACATTGGGTTTGTGACGAACACCAAGATGCAGAGAATGCGGCAGGCATTGTAAAGGAAAACATAATTTAATGTCCAAAATTTAAAATAAAGACAAGACACAAACCAGGAAGTAGGAACAGCCAAACTGGAAAACGGGAAATAGGATCCAGCAAACAGGAACTTGGAACAAAAAGACAGAAAGCAGTCCACGGCATACAGGAACAGCGACAAGTATGAGTTACAAAACAGGTTCAAATAGCATCGGGCTGATTGACACCAGGTGTGGCCAGGAAACCCACCGGAGGGGAAACAGCGCTCAGGGAGAAAAACAGGAAACAGACAAAATATGAGCGCTGACAGGAAACAGAGACAGGAATAACTAAAACATGGCCACACTGTCAGGGAAAAGCCTGACAGTAGCCCCCCTTCCCACAACAGATACTACTCGTTCTAAAAAAACAACCCCCCCCCCCCCGCCAGGCCAAATGTCCCCTCAATCAGCGGGGAAGAGTCGGGTGACGACGGCGAGTTTAACGCCGCCGGAATAGGCGAGGCGGTCGCCCGTAAAACGACCCCATCTGTGGCCGACAAGAAGATGGTGGCGACCCCTGCTGGCCCACCGGACAGGATGGTGGTGGCGACCCCTGCTGTCCCACTAGACAGGATGGTGGTGGCGACCCCTGCTGGCCCACCGGACAGGATGGTGGTGGCGCCCCCTGCTGCTGGCCCACCGGAGTGCGTGGTGGTGCCTCCTGCTGCTGGCCCACCGGAGTGCGTGGTGATGCCCCCTGCTGCTGGCCCACCGGAGAGGATAGTGGCGCCCCCTGCTGCTGGCCCACCGGAGAGGATGGTTGTGGCGCCCCCTACTGCTGGTCCATTGGAGAGGATGGTGGTGGCGCCCCCTGCTGCTGGCCCACCGGAGAGGATGGTGGTGGCGCCCCCTGCTGCTGGCCCACCGGAGAGGATGGTTGTGGCGCCCCCTGCTGCTGGCCCATTGGAGAGCATGGTGGTGGCGTCTGCTGGCCCACCGGAGAGGATGGTGGTGGTGCCCCCTGCTGCTGGCCCACCGGAGTGCGTGGTGGGGTCGGCTGGCCCACCGGAGATGATGGCGCCGTAGGTTGCAGACCCACCGGAGATGATGGCGCCGAAGGTTGCAAACCCACCGAAGATGATGGTGGCGTCTGCCGGCAGCTGAGGGGGAACAGCGCTCAGGGAGAAAAACAGGAAACAGACAAAATAAGAGCGCTGACAGGAAATAACTAAAACATGGTCACACTGTCAGGGACAAGCCTCTTCATCCCAAGCTTTGCATTGGACTTGGTGATGTATGGCTTAGATGCAGCCAATCAGCCATGGAAACCCATTCCATGAAGATCTCTGCGTACTGTACAGTTGCTAAATATGACAGTCTCATATTTAGCAATTGGAACAAAAATTTTTGTACCATATTTGCCGACTTTAGCGGGACTGGAGGACGGCAAATTGCCTGGGAGACATTATGAACCTTTGCAAAATACGTGTCGAAAAATGAGGGAGGGTGACTTTGGTAGAATAGTGAAAGTAAGAAGAATTGTTGTTGAGGGGTGAAATAATTTCTGTGTGTGTGTGTGTGTGTGTGTGTGTGTGTTCGGGTGGGAGGGCGTTGGGGGGGGCTTCCCGCGCTAACACAGATCATGATCATCATGTTGGCAGGATCTGAAAGATTACACACATCAATAGTTGATGAATCTCCACAGAGTTGTGCTCAATTCCCTCTTCTATAAATTACTAAATAAGGGCATTTACATCACAGCGCCACTGCAAACTTGTTTCCCTTTTTCTCCACACTTTCTTTTCATCTTTTTCTCCTTTTAACTTGGACACAGTCCATTTGACCCCTGTCAACTCATCAGCCAGATGAAGAGAGAAGACGGGAGTTTTTTGTTAAATCTGCCAGAGACAAGACAGAAAGGAAGGGAGGAAAAGAAAGACACAAACACCTAAAAGAGTGATAATTAATACATGCGGCCCGTCGATACGCATGAATTATGCAACTGTTATATTCAAGAAAATTACAACCCAATGGGACAGAATGGAAAGGAATCATTATCTGCAGCCTTGAACCTTTGTACAATGCACCAAATTTTTAATAATTAATCCACATAAACAAATAACACATTAATAAAGAACACTTTCAAAGCCACCCAAGCCGCAGGAAATGTGCAAACTTTCCCTGCAACTTTCCTGTGAGATGAATGATTTGCGTGATGGCACTCATAATGTCAACGAAGTAACACTCAATTACTGCAATGACTCGATGTTGCATCATTCTATTGTTGATAAATTAAGGTGTATTTACATGCATTATTAGTTAGAGCTGAGGTGCAGGATGTACAGTACGTACAGTATGTGTGTGCGCACGCACGCCCACAACCTTGAAACCTCACTGGGCAGCAGCTTGAGAAGGTCATTTAATAACCACACTGATGGCAAAATAAGCCTTTTTTTTGTCCCCGTAAAACATAAAACTTTCTGAAGTAGCGACCGCAAAGTGTCCATCAATGCAGAAAAGATTATAAGAAATGGTGACTAATCACAAACAATTTTAAAACCTTTTTTTTTTTTTGGATCATTTTAGTTGTTTACTTTGTTTATTATTATTTTATTTACACTTTTTTTTAAAGTTTGACTTTTTTTTCTCATTTATTTATTTATTGTTATTTTATGTATTTATGTCAATCAATAAACAAATTGCACACAAAATTAAACACACACACACATTCATTGTATTTGTATTTACAACATTAATAATATATACATACTATGCAATTATAAAAAAAGGTAAGCTTATATTAAATTGTTTTATTTTTTGTTTCTAATTTTTTTTTAATTTTCATTATTTACTTCAAGTTATTACCGTATGTCTCTATACACATATTTATTTTTTTCACTCATTTTGGCCAGAGGGGGAACTTGTTATTTCATATGTTGACTAAGGGGGAGCGCTTTTAAAACCGACACACAGTCAATTTGAAAAATCCCTCCATTTTTGGGACCACCCTCATTTTGATAGATTTCACCACCAGGGGTGCAAATGAGACATTCTCTATTAGATGCAATGGTTTTCCGTATTGGGACCATGACTTATGTTCTAACTTGTTCACCGGTCCTCATATGGAAGGTACTTTTCCTTGTTGATGTGTCAAGAAGGGCAGAAATACAAGAACACACACACACAATTTTGTATTTGTTACCTTCTTGAGACATCCCAAAAAGGCCTACCTCTTTAGGATCACCCTTTCTAGATATATAAAGATTTGTATTTACCGTATTTTTCGGACTATAAGTCGCAGTTTTTTTCATAGTTTGGCCAGGGGTGCGACGTATACTTGGGGCGACTTATGTGTGAAATTATTGACGCATTACCGTAAAATATCAAATAATATTATTTGTCTCATTCGCGGAAGAGACGAAGAAAATGTCAGCAATCGTCACATACATGTCAGCCAATAAGAATTCGGCGGGGGAGGGTCATGGCAGAAGTGCATTGTGGGTCATAGAATGCTAACTGTCATATGCTATATGCTACTGTCATAGCTATTACGATGGATCATTTCATTGTTGGCGGTAACAAACTGAGAAGGGCTGAACAAAAATGGCACCGAAAAGGAAATCATGTACTGCAGATTACAAAACTGGACATAGTGAAATATGCAGAAAAAAACCACAAGAAGAAGCAATGCATACCTTTGGAGTTGGCAGAGTTGTTTAGAAGCGACACCAAGGACGAAGATTTCATCGGATTTATCGATTAGGAGTGACAGATTGTTTGGTAAACGTATAGCATGTTCTATATGTTACAGTTATTTGAATGACTTTTACCATAATATGTTATGTTAACATACCAGGCACCTTCTCAGTTGGTTATTTATGCCTCATATAACGTACACTTAGTCAGCCTGTTGTTCACTATTCTTTATTTATTTTAAATTGCCTTTCAAATGTTTATTCTTGGAGTTGGATTTTATCAAATACATTTCCCCCAAAAATGCGACTTATACTCCAGTGCGACTTATATATGTTTTTTCCCTTCTTTATTATGCTTTTTCGTCCGGTGCGATGTATACTCCAGAGCGACTTATAATCCGAAAAATACGGTACAACATTAATAATATATACATGCTACTGTATGCAAATAAAATAAAGCTTCTTGTGAAAAATGTGTTGGAATTTCACAAGAAAAAGGTCACAATTTCAAAAGAAAAACTTAGAATTTTGGCAGCGTTATAATAAAAATCGTAGTCAAAATTTTGCAAGAAAATCTGAACCTTTGTGCTATATTATGATAAAAGTTGCAATTTTACTCAACAACAGTTGCAATTTTACAAGAAAAGCTTAACATTTTGCCAATTTTATGAAAAGAGCTGTACTTTTACTCAACAAACGTCACCATTTTATAAGAAAACTTTAAAATGTTGGCAACAAAAGTCATAATTTTACTCCAAAAAATGTCACTATTTTAAGAGGACAAAAAAAAAATATTTGGCAGTATTGTGATTAAAGTCAGAATTTTATATGCCAAATGTTACCATTTTGCATTTAAAAGTAATTTACACACACACACACACACACACACACATGGACAGTGAATATGTCAGACAAGGTTAGAGTGTGTGTGGCTGAAGTGAGTGGAGGACAGGAGGACGCCCTGCAGTGACCACACAGCCATGCCCTTCGGGAGCTGTGACTGGAAATGAGCAACAACTGCAACAAAAAACACACCACCTCTCAATGCACACACACACACACACACACACACACACACCCCTGCATGCATGGACTCTATAGTCACCTTCAAAACACACACACACACACGCACACACGCACCCCTGCGTGCATGGACTATATGGTCACCTTCATCACACACACACACACACACACACACACACACACACACACACACAGAGAGAATAATACAATTGCTGGAAAGCAACTGAGAGACTTATTGAAAAATAAAACAATGTTGTAACCCTGAAACAGGCTCTCATGTCGGTGCTTGGTGGTCTGAAGAACCCCCAGGAGGGCAAGCCCCATGCTAACCGATAATAAATAAATAACTTCTTACCATTGACGCAACTTCTTGAACATAAAAAAGCATGAGCGTATAATACTTTGAACGCTATTTTTAACACTGTAATTACAAGTGGAATTAGTCATTACTTATCGTGTCAAGCAATGTCAGCTCAGATTCATCCGAGAGCCGGATGCAGTCATCAAAAGAGCCACACCTGGCTCGTAAGCCATAGGTTCCCTGCCCCTGGTCTATGGTGTCTATGGAGGAGGAGATGGAAGATCAGGGAAGTCCGGAAATGGCGATTTTTCTTTTTTTTTTGTACATTCCTTTTTTTGTCAATATGTTAACCATCAAAATGAGATTGTGTATGTCTTTATCCACACTGTCTATGCAAAGGAATGGGCTCCAGGTGTGTAGATGGCATTACACCAAGAGTCGGTGGTACATCCAGTCTGGCGATGGTAAGGCGACCTTTCAAGTATAGTTTTTTTTGTTCAGACATGCCAGCACTTTTATTTGGGAAATGTATTTCCCAACCCCCGCTTGTTTAAATAGTTTCTGTAAATTTCTTGTATTTTAACCTTAAAAATGGTGTGGCGCAACATAATTCCCTTTATTTTCCCATTGACAGGTGTGCACAACATCACAAGGCTTTGGTTCGACGAGCTTTTAAATGGCTTGTTTTGCTTTTTAATGTGCAAATGGAGGTGTGGCATTACGATTCTTTATAATCGGATTGTGGAGAAAAGAGACGCTGTAGTACTCTAACTCGCCACGGAAAGTAATGGGGGCGATCGTGAGCCAGCAGATGTCGTTATCTTGTTTTGTCAGAAAAGACGCCAGCATTTGTGTTTTTTCTTTTTTGTCAGATGCAAAAACAATCTTTTAATGCTCCGCTCGATGAATGCGTGTATGTATGAATGCACGGGAATGCAAATATGGACTATTTTATATCAAATATCAAATACTTCTCTAAACTGGACATTCAGACACAACAGAAGTGATCATAGAAATAATGTTTTCATGGAGGTAAGTGCATGTACTTAAAGGGGAACATTATCACCAGACCTATATAAGCGTCAATATATACCTTGATGTTGCAGAAATAAGACCATATATTTTTTTAACCGATTTCCGAACTCTAAATGGGTGAATTTTGGCGAATTAAATACAGTTCTATTATTTGCTCCAGGTAGTCAACCGCCATTTTCTCAAACACATTATAAACATCGAGTCAAATCAGCTCTGTTATTTTCCGTTTTTTCGACTGTTTTCTGTACCTTGGAGACATCATGCCTCGTCGGTCTGTTGTCCGAGGGTGTAACAACACGATCAGGGACGGATTCAAGTTGATAAACACGCTATTTACGCTAGCTGTATGTACATTTGTTGCTATATTTGCATCCAGCCTTTCTCTTCACCCACATTTAATGCCAAACAAACCCTGACCAATCGACGGATTTAAGTTGCTCCAGTGTCACAAGATGCGAAAGTCCCGATCGTTTGGTCTGCACATTTTACTGGCGATGCTAAGGCAGACATGACACAGAGTTGTATGGATATCCTGCAGATGCATTTCCAATGATAAACTCAACGAAATCACAAAGGTAAGTTTTGTTGATGTTATTGACTTATGTGCTAATCAGACATATTTGGTCGTGGCACGACTGCCAGCTAATCGATGCTAACATGTTATTTAGGCTAGCTGTATGTACATTTGTAGCTATATTTGCATCCAGCCTTTCCCTCCACCCACATTTAATGCGAAACAAACACTTACCAATCGACAGATTTAAGTTGCTCCAGTGTCACAAGATGCGAAAATCCTGATCGTTTGGTCTGCACATTTTATCGGCGATGCTAAGGCAGACATGGCCGAATAGCGTCAATAGCTATTCGCTCAATAGCTTCAGTTTCTTCTTCAATTTCGTTTTCGCTATCTGCCTCCATACTCCAACCATCCGTTTCAATACATGCGTAATCTGTTGAATCGCTTAAGCCGCTGAAATCCGAGTCTGAATCCGAGCTAATGTCGCTATATCTTGCTGTGCCATCGGCCTGGATAACATGTATATCACTGAATGACGTCACAGGAAAATGGACGGTGGCTTCACAGATACCGAAAATCAGGCACTTTAAAGCCTTTTTTCGGGATATTCCACGATGGGTAAAATTTTGAAAAAAATTTCAAAAAATAAAATAAGCCACTGGGAACTGATTTTTATTGGTTTTACCCATCCTGAAATTGTGATAATTGTGAGTTATTGTCCGCCATGTATGTCGCCGACTCAACGTCTAGGTCTAGAGCAGGGGTCACCAACGCGGTGCCCGCGGGCACCAGGTAGCCCTTAAGGACCAGATGAGTCGCCTGCTGGCCTGTTCTAAAAATAGCTCAAATAGCAGCACTTACCAGTGAGCTGCCTCTATTTTTTTTTTACATTTTATTTATTTACTAGCAAGCTGGTCTCACTTTGCTCGACATTTTCAATTCTAAGAAAGACTAAATTCAAATTGAATTTGAAAATCCACAAAAATATTTTAAAGACTTGGTCTTCACTTGTTTAAATAAATTCATTTATTTTTTTACTTTGCTTCTTATAACTTTCGGAAAGAACATTTTGGAGAAAAAATACAACCTTAAAAATGGTTTTAGGACTTTTAAACACATATACCTTATTAGCTTTTAAATTCCTTCGTCATTTTTCCTTACAATTTAAATCAATGTTCAAGTGATTTTTGGGGGGGGGGAAATAATAATAAATACATTTTAATTTAATTCTTCATTTTAGCTTCTGTTCTTTCGACGAAGAATATTTGTAAAATATTTCTTCAAACTTATTATGATTAAAATTAAAAAAATGTTTTCTGGCAAATCTAGAAAATTTGTAGAATCACATTCAATCAATCAATCAATCAATCAATCAATGTTTATTTATATGGCCCTAAATCACAAATGTCTCAAAGGACTGTACAAACCACTACGACTACGACATCTTCGGAAGAACCCACATAAAGGCAAGGAAAACTCACACCCAGTGGGACGCCAGTAACAATGATGACTATGAGAAACCTTGGAGAGGACACCCCCCCCCCCCCCCCCCTCCCTCTAGGGGACCGAAAGCAATGGATGTCGAGGGGGTCTAACATGATACTGTGAAAGTACATTTAAATCTCATTTCAAAGTCTTTTGAATTTCTTTAAAAAAATTTGTTCTGGAAAATCTAGAAGAAATAATGATTTGTCTATGTTAGAAATATACCTTGGTCCAATTTGTTATATATTCTAACAAAGTGCAGATTGGATTTTAACCTATTTAAAACATGTCATCAAAAGTATATATTTATTGTGAGAAATCATTAGGATGATCAGTGTTTCCACAAAGATAAATATCATTATTTAATAATAACATAGAGTTAAAGGTAAATTGAGCAAATTGGCTATTTCTGGCATTTTATTTAAGTGTGTATCAAACTGGTAGCCCTTTGCATTAATCGGTACCCAAGAAGTAGGTCTTGGTTTCAAAAAGGTTGGTGACCCCTGGTCTGGAGTATATAAAGTCACCAAAAGCGAATGGACAACGAAAGTGAAGGCAAAAGAGTGAGGGGTGTCCTGACCAGATATCTAGATGCCTAGATTGATTGATGTCAAATGTTCTTTATCACATGGTTTACATTCACATTTATGATGGCTCAGGTGTGATTCCCTACAATAAGGTCCCACAGCACACTGGATTCCAGTTAATTGGCTACTCAGTGGCCTAGTGGTTAGAGTGTCCGCCCTGAGATCGGTGGATTGTGAGTTCAAACCCCGGTCGAGTCATACCAAAGACTATAAAAATGGGACCCATTACCTCCCTGCTTGGCACTGAGCATCAAGGGTTGGAATTGGGGGTTAAATCACCATAAATGATTCCCGGGCACGGCACTGCTGCAGCCCACTGCTCCCCTCACCTCCCAGGGGGTGATCAAGGGTGATGGGTCAAATGCAGAGAATAATTTCGCCACACCTAGTGTGTGTGTGACAATCATTGGTACTTTAACTTTAACTTTAATTGAAATACTACGACACTGGATATTGTTCAGATAAGTTACATTTAAGAACTTGCACACAAAGCAACACTGGAGGTGTACTAGGGGCGGAAGGGTCTTAAACGACCATTGTGTGTGTGTGTGTGTGTGAACAAGGATAAGGTTAGGTGGGATTTACCCTGGATAACCTCAGCCGGCTTCGTGTAGAAGGGGCCTTAAAAGGGAACATTATCACAATTTCAAAATGGTTAAAAACAATAAAAATCAGTTTCCAGTGGCTTGTTGTATTTTTTTTATATTTTTTGAAAATTTTAACGGTCCCAGAATATCCCTAAATAAAGCTTTGAAGTGCCTTATTTTCGCTATCTTCGAAACCACTATCCATTTCCCTGTGACGTCATACAGTGCTGCCAATACAAACAACATGGCGGTTACCACAGCAAGATATAGCGACATTAGCTCGGATTCAGACTCGGATTTCAGTGGTTTAAGCGATTCAACAGATTACGCATGTATTGAAACAGATGGTCGGAGTATGGAGGCAGATAGTGAAAACAAAATTGAAGAAGAAATTGAAGCTATTGAGCGAATAGCTATTGACGCTATTCGGCCATAGCGTGGGTGTACCTAATGAAGTGGCCCATAGCATGGCTGCCTTATTAGCATCGCCGGTAAAATGTGCAGACCAAACGATCAGGACTTTCGCATCTTGTGACACTGGAGCAACTTAAATCAGCCGATTGGTAAGTGTTTGTTTCGCATTAAATGTGGGTATCTAGTTTCAAATGTACATACAGCTAGCGTAAATAGCATGTTAGCATCGATTAGCGTAGCATGTTAGCATTGATCAGCTGGCAGTCATGCCGTGACCAAATATGTCTGATTAGCACATAAGTCAACAACATCAACAAAACTCACCTTTGTGATTTTGTTGACTTAATCGTTGCAAATGCATCTACAGGTTATCCATACATCTCTGTGCCATGTCTGTCTTAGCATCGCCGGTCAAATGTGAAGACACTCTAGTACATTCAATGGGGGTCTGGCGGCAGATTTCTTGCCAGTGGTGCAACTTGAATCCCTCCCTGTTAGTGTTGTTACACCCTCCGACAACACACCGACGAGGCATGATGTCTCCAAGGTTCCAAAAAATAGTCGAAAAAACGGAAAATAACAGGGCTGAGACCCGGTGTTTGTAATGTGAAAATGAATATGGCGTGTGTGTTACCTCGGTGAGGTCACGTTCTGACGTCATCGCTAAAAGACCGATAAACAGAAAGGTGTTTAATTTGCCAAAATTCACCCATTTAGAGTTCGGAAATCAGTTAAAAAAATACATGGTCTTTTTTCTGCAACATCAAGGTATATATTGACGCTTGCATAGGTTTGGTGATAATGTTCCCCTTTAATTGAAACTTTAGGAATGGTAACCCAGGAAACAATCCAGGTGGGATTGATTATTTCTATTTCCTATGGGAAAATATGTATTGAAATTTGTGCCGATTCAGACCTGAATACCGACCCTTTGGTAAAGCCAGACATGGTTCGGCGCGGTACGAGACGCGGGTCCATCTCGTGTCTCTGTGGGGAGCCGTGGTTGTGTGCTTCCTAATTGCTGTGGGCCAAAGAGACTCCGGGAGCCAATCAAAAGGGTCAATCTCTAAAGAGGAGCCAAAACTAATTTGTTAGCAATATACTTCTATGCTCCCTCTCTCTTTCGCCGCACGCCCTTCCGGTCTCCTGGCGGCAGTCAAAGGTTCATTTCAGTGCTGCAGTGGTCATGACCTCACTCCGTCTTGCCGAGTTCATCTCTCGTGTCGCTCCGGTCACGACCCGGCTCTGAAAAATACCACGAGGGGAACTGTATATGCGATTCTGTGTTTCTTGATGGGACTTCAACCGCTTCCTTGTGAAGTGTGTGCGTGTGTGTGTGTGTGTGTGTGTGTGTGTGTGTGTGTGTGTGTGTGTGTGTGTGACACCTCAGGGGTGTGAGAACAGAGCCAGCTGCAGCCAGAGAACACACACATGACAGCTTAAGGTTTCATCCGTAGCTTGTTCAGCAGTGTGTGTGTGTGTGTGTGTGTGTAGTGAAACGTGGTGTTTGTCCTCCTGCACACCTGACAAAACTGCACACACAACAATTCCAAGCTCCCCCCTTTCTCGGAGGATCAATAACTTCTAAAAGGCAACTTGATAAAATGCGTGTGTTTCCCAAAAAGCTGGCTATCTGTACAGGATGCAGATGTTTCGGAGAATAAAACCAACAATAAGTCTTGCGTGTTGCAGTGAGACTGGCTTAGAGCTTGTTAAATCGCTGAGGAGATTCCTCGAGGCAAAGACGAATGGATTTTCTTGCTCAAGCAGGGGTGTGTGTGTCTTTTGTGAGACGGTAAGACGGAAGGAGATTGGTGGTCTAATCGGTTCCCCACCGCACAAGCACGAATGTGTTACTCATTGTGCCGGATCTACCAAGAGCCAGATAACAAATGCTAAACGGGGTGTGCAAACTATAAAATGGTGTGTTATTAGTGGGCGTGTTGCAAGGGAAGTACAAAAACTGCGTGTGCAATTGATAACAAGTGCAAAAGTGGTTCAGACCGCCTTATTCAAATGAGATTTTGCTTGTATACCGGCTGTCACCATGGAGACACTCATTTCCCTCCACTTCTATGGTCTCATAATGTCACGATCCACGTCTTGGATCATGTCATAGTCTGGTTTTGGTTCTGTTTTGTATTCCGACTTATGTGACTCCCTTAGTTCCCGGTGGCACTTCCTGTTTTGTTCCGTTTCTATAGTTACCCATTTGTGTCATCTGCCTTGTTTTTCCACACACACCCGATTGTTGATTATCCCTTCTATTTATATGGGAAAATATTGTTTGCCATTCGTTCTCGGACTCTAGTTTGCTTTACACGCAACAGGTGACGTCGCATTCCCGCGTTGTGCTAACTATCCTCTGTGCTCGATTAGCTTCCATGCTATTTTGTTTGTTCGTTTCCCTAGTTCACATGCTAGCGCTTTATGTTCTTTCTAGTTCCCATGCTAGTTCAGTTTGTTTTGTTTGTTAGTGCCGTCGTGCAAGAGTTTTGTTTTTTAGTCTGTTTTATAGTATATAAATAAATCATCATTCCTACCTTCACGCTGTGTTCCATCTCCGCTGCATCCATTAAGAGAACGCAATCCACACCACGATGCTAGCAAAGCGTCACACATATGATCCAACCTGTAGCGTTTTGTCATGTTGTTGACATGCAGCACACAACTACAGTATGAACCACCTATTTTGGCCTATATTTGAGTGTGGTGAAGACAACGGAACCTAGTTTTAGCACGCTTAAGGTGCACTCGCCGTTGTGATCGTTCATCTGGAATATTCCACAAAATGCATAGTACAATAAAGAACAGGCGTGGCCATTTGTGGCCGGTAGTTTATGTTTTGTTGGCCCGCGTCTTATGATCAAAATAAAGTCCAACAAAAATTAAGTACAAATGTAAGAAAAAAAAGCCAAAGGACATGACTTACTGACAAAAAACCCGAAATGTTAATACTTTTAACCAATACCACTTAAGGGTGTCGATTTTCAAATGAAATGCGATTCTCAACTGTAACAATTCTTAATCGATTGAAAAAATAAAAAATCTCAAAAATATATATATTTATTTATCTTTTTAAATCTGTCCAGTCCAGCCACTCCTGCAAATCATATTGTTGATGTAGATTCCCATATCTGATGTACAAATGTATTACACAAAAGCAAAGTGTGGGATACTTCTGTTATTGGCTTATTTGTATTTGACTTTATTTAATGTTGGAATAAAATGTTATTAAACAAAAGTAGTTTTCAAATAAGTGATGTACAAATTTATCACAGCTGGAGGAATGTAGTTAATAATAGAACTGGCACCCAATGTTATTGAAAAGTATTGATTTTAAATCGAGAATAGTTTTGAATCGAGAATCGATTTTGAATCGAATTTTTACCCCCGAGAACCGAATCGAATCAAGTCATGTGGTGCCCAAAGATTCAGAGCCCTAAAACTAATAATATACTTTGTCCCCTATATCGCGAAGTAAACACACATTTTTGTGTTTTAATATGTCTGTTTTATTAAAAAAATAAGTTTTAAGTTTGCACTTTATTTATCTGAATTTTGTTTTTCTTGTTTACTATTTAATCTCTTTATTGATTTATTGGAATGTATTTATTTGCATGCGACGTGCATACATATTTATTTACAGAAGTATGTTTTTCAAGACCGAAGTTTTAAGTTTTAAACTTTATTAATCTCAATGTTGGAGGTTTATTTGTTTGCAAAGTGCCATGCGACATTTTCGTTTTCCGAAGTATTTGATTTAAGCAAATGGATATTGCCTCCCAGAGGAAGGAAGTTCTTTATATAGTTATTTGAAAGTGATTGCATAAAAGTACAATTTATGCCGGGTCTACAAACCCCGTTTCCATATAAGTTGGGAAATGGTGTTAGATGTAAATATAAACGGAATACAATGATTTGAAAATCCTTTTCAACCCATATTTAGTTGAATATGCTACAAAGACAACATATTTAATGTTCAAACTGATAAACATTTTTTTTTTTTTGCAAATAATCATTATCTTTAGAATTTGATGCCAGCAACACTTGACAAAGAAGTTGGGAAAGGTGGCAATAAATACTGATAAAGTTGAGGAATGCTCATCAAACACTTATTTGGAACATCCCACAGGTGTGCAGGCTAATTGGGAACAGGTGGGTGCCATGATTGGGTATAAAAGCAGCTTCCCAAAAAATGCTCAGTCTTTCACAAGAAAGGATGGGGCGAGGTACACCCCTTTGTCCACAACTGCGTGAGCAAATAGAACAATGTTTCTCAAAGTGCAATTGCAGGAATTTAGGGATTTCAACATCTACGGTCCATAATATTATCAAAAGGTTCAGAGAATCTGGAGAAATCACTCCATTTAAGCGGCATGGCCGGGAACCAACATTGAAATACCGTGACCTTTGATCCCTCAGGTGGCACTGTATCAAAAACCAACATCAATCTTTAAAGGATATCACCACAGGGGCTAAGGAACACTTCAGAAAACCACTGTCACTAAATGAGGTGGCGACTTGTCCAGGGTGCACCCCGCCTTCCGCCCGATTGTAGCTGAGATAGGCGCCAGCGACCCCCGCGACCCCACAAGGGAATAAGCGGTAGAAAATGGATGGATGGATGGATAAATACAGTTTGTCGCTACATCTGTAAGTGCAAGTTAAAGCTCTACTATGCAAAGCGAAAGCCATTTATCAACAACCGCCGGCTTCGCTGGGCCCGAGATCATCTAAGATGGACTGATGCAAAGTGGAAAAGTGTTCTGTGGTCTGACGAGTCCACATTTCAAATTGTTTTTGGAAATTGGACGTTGTGCCCTCTGGAACAAAGAGAAAAAGAACCATCCGGATTGTTCTAGGCGCAAAGTTCAAAAGCCAGCATCTGTGATGGTATGGGGGTGTATTAGTGCCCAAGGCATGACTAACCTACACATCTGTGAAGGCACCATTAATGCTGAATGGTACATACAGGTTTTGGAGCAGCATATGTTGTCATCCAAGCAACGTTATCATGGACGCCCCTGCTTATTTCAGCAACACAATGCCAAGCCACGTGTTACAGCAGCGTGGCTTCGTAAAAAAGGAGTGCGGGTACTTTCCTGACCCGCCTGCAGTCCAGACCTGTCTTGTCTCCCATCGAAAATGTGTGGTGCATTATGAAGCGCAAAATACGACTGCAGAGACCCCGGACTGTTGAACGACTGAAGCTCTACATAAAACAAGAATGGGAAAGAAGTCCACGTTCAAAGCTTCAACAATTAGTTTCCTCAGTTCCCAAACATTTATTGAATGTTGTAAAAGAAAATGTGATGTAACACAGTGGTGAACATGCCCTTTCCCAACTACTTTGGCAAGTGTTGCAGCCATGAAATTTTAAGTTAATTATTATTTGCAAAAAAAAAAAAATGAAGTTTATGAATTTGAACATCAAATATCTTGTCTTTGTAGTGCATTCAATTGAATATGGGTTGAAAAATTTGAAAATCATTGTATTCCGTTCATATTTACATCTAACACAATTTTCCAACTCATATGGAAACTGGGTTTGTAAAAATGTTGGTTGATATCAGCACTTCAGTCATCAACAATTGCATCGTCTGAAAAATGGACATTGAAACAGTGCAAGTCTGACTTTGTAGGATGGCTTGCGTGACACATGAAATCTAGTTGATATATAATTGTGAGTCGTAAGTGCATATATCATTTGAAATTCAAACAAAGCATATTTGGCTTTAGTTTTGATTTGAAATGATAGCTGCTCGGTAAAAGATACGATTGTTCAGTAGGGAGTGGAACTGTGATAGCATCACAACCTTTAGTTTCCTGTCCAATGAAGGACTTGTCACTAATCTGCTGTCACATTCAGTCAACGCAGGAAGTTGCTGATTGCATTGACTGCGGCGATAGTGATTTTTGTACGACTGAAAGTAGAGCATTTGATTCGACGGTGATAGTGTAATAGAAAAAGTAAGATGAAGCAAATGATCAGTTGAAAGTGCCAATCTATTTTAATCTATTGTCCCCTTGGGAGAGCACTGCTCCGTTTTTGTGTGGACTAATTGGATTTGAAGATTTATATTGAAAAAAGTCTAATTAGATATTCCTCACATTAGGAGATGGGGCGCCGAAGAGCATGTCCCTCCATGCAG